>NW_026646045.1:300000-514119 GCF_949987535.1 Balaenoptera acutorostrata | reverse complement strand
CTTTGGGGTGCCTGTGTCTTGCTGATTTTTAGTTTTCCCAATTTATATGCCCATGAGTGGAAGTGCCCTATGCTCTCCAAGCTGTGTTTTTTAGATGTTTCAGGACACACCGTACACTTCTCCCGAGTGGCTGTTGGCAATTTACATCCCGCCCATCAGCGAAGCAAGGCTCCCATTTCTCCATGGCCGGTCGTGCAGTTCTGGTTTGGACACTTTTTTCCGCATGGCCCTTTTGCCCGCTGGGAAGCGAGACTTCTTTGGAGCGCTGATTGGACTTTCCAGGTTGCTTGGTTGGCCAAAAAGGGCGTATGCGTTTTTTCCTGAATATATTCAGGAAAAAACGCATTCGCCCTTTTTGGCCAAGGGCATCATTGTCCACGTTTTGCCGCTTTTCATGTGCTTTCAAGGCGATTCGAATCTACCTCCTGAAATCTGTTTCCTGCAATTCTGCCTTGCTTTCAAAGCCTCTTCGTTGCCTTCCCTTAATATATTTGTCGACGAGAGGTATCATTGAAAACTCTGCAGGTTTGTGAATTGCAGTGCCCCTGAGCTCCATTTTTCAACTCGCTTTTTTGGGAGCTGGCCGCAAAAGCGCAGGATTGCTTCAGTCCCTCTTCTGGTTCTGGGGGGCAGGCTGAGCTTGTGCTTAATTCTTCTTCCTGATGGGAAAATAGAGTGACCTGTGCCTTTCCCAACACCTAGAGCTAGTCTCTCATTGGTTCCCCCTCTTCCCGTTCATCCTCAGGACAAATTGCAACCTGTACGGAACAGGAGGTTAAAGGTGCTGATTCTCCAAGGAGGGAGATGGCTAGTAAATCGGCTGGAATGGCGAACCCGAGCAAAGGAGATGAGAAATGAGGTGCGTTTTAGAAACCTTTCCCGATCACACGGTGTACCATCTTCTGGGTTTCTCATGCCTGTTTTCGATGTAGGAAGATGCCCTTGAACCTGGAGATTTGGGACCCATGGGATGGGTACCATGCAGTATTACTTGAAAGGGTCTGCGTTGGCTCACCCAACCTCACCGAACCTCTCAGCCCCAAGAGTGTCCACCCTTATGTCTCAATCAGCTGTGGGTCTAGATATGGTCAATCCAGGTTGCATCACAGCCCCTGAAGGAATTTTGTAAGAATTTCTCTCTCTTTCACTGTCTTTGTTTCACGGGTTTTGAAAAGTAATTTATTTTTATAATGGGGTTTAGCTGCTTTTCACGGCTGTGTTTATGCCGCTTTACACCCCCTTGACTCACTTACAGAGAGATATCAATACATAGGTTTGAAGATTCTTACTAGTCAGATATATTCTTGTGTGGTGAATAGGGGGTGTTGAGTCCAGTTCACTGAAAAAGGAATAGGTCTTGTCTCTTACATATTGGGTTTATGGAACGGTATCGGAGCTAATTTGAAACCCTTGTTTTATGCATCACCCCACCTCACCTTTCCCGTTCAGCAACCATAGTGTGTTTTCTAAACGTGTGACTCTGTTCTGTTTTGTAATTCAGTTCAAGTGTAGCGGTTTTTACATTCCCTCTCGAAGTGATATCTTAGGATAAGTGTCTTTTTCTGTGTGACTTATTTCACTTAGAATCGTCGTACCTAAATCCACTCATCGTGCTGCTACTAGCCTTATGACGTTGATTTCATGGCTGAGTGATATTCCATTGTACCTGAGGACCCCAACTTCTTTATCCATTTTTCTCTTTCCTAGGATATTTAAGGTGTAATGAAGTGGGGGTTCTTGTCAACAGAGCAGCCCTAAACTTTGGGGTGCCTGTGTCTTGCTGATTTTTAGTTTTCCCAATTTATACGCCCATGAGTGGAAGTGCCCTATGCTCTCCAAGCTGTGTTTTTTAGATGTTTCAGGACACACCGTACACTTCTCCCTAGTGGCTGTTGGCAATTTACATCCCGCCCATCAGCGAAGCAAGGCTCCCATTTCTCCATGGCCGGTCGTGCAGTTCTGGTTTGGACACTTTTTTCCGCATGGCCCTTTTGCCCGCTGGGAAGCGAGAATTCTTTGGAGCGCTGATTGGCCTTTCCAGGTTGCTTGGTTGGCCAAAAAGGGCGTATGCGTTTTTTCCTGAATATATTCAGGAAAAAATGCATACGCCCTTTTTGGCCAAGGGCATCATTGTCCACGTTTTGCCGCTTTTCATGTGCTTTCAAGGCGATTCGAATCTACCTCCTGAAATCTGTTTCCTGCAATTCTGCCTTGCTTTCAAAGCCTCTTCGTTGCCTTCCCTTAATATATTTGTGGACGAGAGGTATCATTGAAAACTCTGCAGGTTTGTGAATTGCAGTGCCCCTGAGCTCCATTTTTCAACTCGCTTTTTTGGGAGCTGGCCGCAAAAGCGCAGGATTGCTTCAGGCCCTCTTCTGGTTCTGGGGGGCAGGCTGAGCTTGTGCTTAATTCTTCTTCCTGATGGGAAAATAGAGTGACCTGTGCCTGTCCCAACACCTAGAGCTAGTCTCTCATTGGTTCCCCCTCTTCCCGTCCCGTTCATCCTCAAGACAAATTGCAACCTGTACGGAACAGGAGGTTAAAGGTGCTGATTCTCCAAGGAGGGAGAAGGCTAGTAAATCGGCTGGAATGGCGAACCCGAGCAAAGGAGATGAGAAATGAGGTGCGTTTTAGAAACCTTTCCCGATCACACGGTGTACCATCTTCTGGGTTTCTCATGCCTGTTTTCGATGTAGGAAGATGCCCTTGAACCTGTAGATTTGGGACCCATGGGATGGGTACCATGCAGTATTACTTGAAAGGGTCTGCGTTGGCTCACCCAACCTCACCGAACCTCTCAGCCCCAAGAGTGTCCACCCTTATGTCTCAATCAGCTGTGGGTCTAGATATGGTCAATACAGGTTGCATCACAGCCCCTGAACGAATTTTGGAAGAATTTCTCTCTCTTTCACTGTCTTTGTTTCACGGGTTTTGAAAAGTAATTTATTTTTATAATGGGGTTTAGCTGCTTTTCACGGCTGTGTTTATGCCGCTTTACACCCCCTTGACTCACTTACAGAGAGATATCAATGCATAGGTTTGAAGATTCTTAATAGTCAGATATATTCTTGTGCGGTGAATAGGGGGTGTTGAGTCCAGTTCACTGAAAAAGGAATAGGTCTTGTCTCTTACATATTGGGTTTATGGAACGGTATCGGAGCTAATTTGAAACCCTTGTTTTATGCATCACCCCACCTCACCTTTCCCGTTCAGCAGCCATAGTGTGTTTTCTGAACGTGTGACTCTGTTCTGTTTTGTAATTCAGTTCAAGTGTAGCGGTTTTTACATTCCCTCTCGAAGTGATATCTTAGGATAAGTGTCTTTTTCTGTGTGACTTATTTCACTTAGAATCGTCGTACCTAAATCCACTCATCGTGCTGCTACTAGCCTTATGACGTTGATTTCATGGCTGAGTGATATTCCATTGTACATGAGGACCACAACTTCTTTATCCATTTTTCTCTTTCCTAGGATATTTAAGGTGTAATGAAGTGGGGGTTCTTGTCAACAGAGCAGCCCTAAACTTTGGGGTGCCTGTGTCTTGCTGATTTTTAGTTTTCCCAATTTATACGCCCATGAGTGGAAGTGCGCTATGCTCTCCAAGCTGTGTTTTTTAGATGTTTCAGGACACACCGTACACTTCTCCAGAGTGGCTGTTGGCAATTTACATCCCGCCCATCAGCGAAGCAAGGCTCCCATTTCTCCATGGCCGGTCGTGCAGTTCTGGTTTGGACACTTTTTTCCGCATGGCCCTTTTGCCCGCTGGGAAGCGAGAATTCTTTGGAGCGCTGATTGGCCTTTCCAGGTTGCTTGGTTGGCCAAAAAGGGCGTATGCGTTTTTTCCTGAATATATTCAGGAAAAAACGCATACGCCCTTTTTGGCCAAGGGCATCATTGTCCACGTTTTGCCGCTTTTCATGTGCTTTCAAGGCGATTCGAATCTACCTCCTGAAATCTGTTTCCTGCAATTCTGCCTTGCTTTCAAAGCCTCTTCGTTGCCTTCCCTTAATATATTTGTGGACGAGAGGTATCATTGAAAACTCTGCAGGTTTGTGAATTGCAGTGCCCCTGAGCTCCATTTTTCAACTCGCTTTTTTGGGAGCTGGCCGCAAAAGCGCAGGATTGCTTCAGGCCCTCTTCTGGTTCTGGGGGGCAGGCTGAGCTTGTGCTTAATTCTTCTTCCTGATGGGAAAATAGAGTGACCTGTGCCTGTCCCAACACCTAGAGCTAGTCTCTCATTGGTTCCCCCTCTTCCCGTTCATCCTCAGGACAAATTGCAACCTGTACGGAACAGGAGGTTAAAGGTGCTGATTCTCCAAGGAGGGAGAAGGCTAGTAAATCGGCTGGAATGGCGAACCCGAGCAAAGGAGATGAGAAATGAGGTGCGTTTTAGAAACCTTTCCCGATCACACGGTGTACCATCTTCTGGGTTTCTCATGCCTGTTTTCGATGTAGGAAGATGCCCTTGAACCTGGAGATTTGGGACCCATGGGATGGGTACCATGCAGTATTACTTGAAAGGGTCTGCGTTGGCTCACCCAACCTCACCGAACCTCTCAGCCCCAAGAGTGTCCACCCTTATGTCTCAATCAGCTGTGGGTCTAGATATGGTCAATCCAGGTTGCATCACAGCCCCTGAACGAATTTTGGAAGAATTTCTCTCTCTTTCACTGTCTTTGTTTCACGGGTTTTGAAAAGTAATTTATTTTTATAATGGGGTTTAGCTGCTTTTCACGGCTGTGTTTATGCCGCTTTACACCCCCTTGACTCACTTACAGAGAGATATCAATACATAGGTTTGAAGATTCTTACTAGTCAGATATATTCTTGTGTGGTGAATAGGGGGTGTTGAGTCCAGTTCACTGAAAAAGGAATAGGTCTTGTCTCTTACATATTGGGTTTATGGAACGGTATCGGAGCTAATTTGAAACCCTTGTTTTATGCATCACCCCACCTCACCTTTCCCGTTCAGCAACCATAGTGTGTTTTCTAAACGTGTGACTCTGTTCTGTTTTGTAATTCAGTTCAAGTGTAGCGGTTTTTACATTCCCTCTCGAAGTGATATCTTAGGATAAGTGTCTTTTTCTGTGTGACTTATTTCACTTAGAATCGTCGTACCTAAATCCACTCATCGTGCTGCTACTAGCCTTATGACGTTGATTTCATGGCTGAGTGATATTCCATTGTACCTGAGGACCCCAACTTCTTTATCCATTTTTCTCTTTCCTAGGATATTTAAGGTGTAATGAAGTGGGGGTTCTTGTCAACAGAGCAGCCCTAAACTTTGGGGTGCCTGTGTCTTGCTGATTTTTAGTTTTCCCAATTTATACGCCCATGAGTGGAAGTGCCCTATGCTCTCCAAGCTGTGTTTTTTAGATGTTTCAGGACACACCGTACACTTCTCCCGAGTGGCTGTTGGCAATTTACATCCCGCCCATCAGCGAAGCAAGGCTCCCATTTCTCCATGGCCGGTCGTGCAGTTCTGGTTTGGACACTTTTTTCCGCATGGCCCTTTTGCCCGCTGGGAAGCGAGAATTCTTTGGAGCGCTGATTGGCCTTTCCAGGTTGCTTGGTTGGCCAAAAAGGGCGTATGCGTTTTTTCCTGAATATATTCAGGAAAAAATGCATACGCCCTTTTTGGCCAAGGGCATCATTGTCCACGTTTTGCCGCTTTTCATGTGCTTTCAAGGCGATTCGAATCTACCTCCTGAAATCTGTTTCCTGCAATTCTGCCTTGCTTTCAAAGCCTCTTCGTTGCCTTCCCTTAATATATTTGTGGACGAGAGGTATCATTGAAAACTCTGCAGGTTTGTGAATTGCAGTGCCCCTGAGCTCCATTTTTCAACTCGCTTTTTTGGGAGCTGGCCGCAAAAGCGCAGGATTGCTTCAGGCCCTCTTCTGGTTCTGGGGGGCAGGCTGAGCTTGTGCTTAATTCTTCTTCCTGATGGGAAAATAGAGTGACCTGTGCCTGTCCCAACACCTAGAGCTAGTCTCTCATTGGTTCCCCCTCTTCCCGTTCATCCTCAAGACAAATTGCAACCTGTACGGAACAGGAGGTTAAAGGTGCTGATTCTCCAAGGAGGGAGAAGGCTAGTAAATCGGCTGGAAAGGCGAACCCGAGCAAAGGAGATGAGAAATGAGGTGCGTTTTAGAAACCTTTCCCGATCACACGGTGTACCATCTTCTGGGTTTCTCATGCCTGTTTTCGATGTAGGAAGATGCCCTTGAACCTGGAGATTTGGGACCCATGGGATGGGTACCATGCAGTATTACTTGAAAGGGTCTGCGTTGGCTCACCCAACCTCACCCAACCTCTCAGCCCCAAGAGTGTCCACCCTTATGTCTCAATCAGCTGTGGGTCTAGATATGGTCAATCCAGGTTGCATCACAGCCCCTGAACGAATTTTGGAAGAATTTCTCTCTCTTTCACTGTCTTTGTTTCACGGGTTTTGAAAAGTAATTTATTTTTATAATGGGGTTTAGCTGCTTTTCACGGCTGTGTTTATGCCGCTTTACACCCCCTTGACTCACTTACAGAGAGATATCAATGCATAGGTTTGAAGATTCTTAATAGTCAGATATATTCTTGTGCGGTGAATAGGGGGTGTTGAGTCCAGTTCACTGAAAAAGGAATAGGTCTTGTCTCTTACATATTGGGTTTATGGAACGGTATCGGAGCTAATTTGAAACCCTTGTTTTATGCATCACCCCACCTCACCTTTCCCGTTCAGCAGCCATAGTGTGTTTTCTAAACGTGTGACTCTGTTCTGTTTTGTAATTCAGTTCAAGTGTAGCGGTTTTTACATTCCCTCTCGAAGTGATATCTTAGGATAAGTGTCTTTTTCTGTGTGACTTATTTCACTTAGAATCGTCGTACCTAAATCCACTCATCGTGCTGCTACTAGCCTTATGACGTTGATTTCATGGCTGAGTGATATTCCATTGTACATGAGGACCACAACTTCTTTATCCATTTTTCTCTTTCCTAGGATATTTAAGGTGTAATGAAGTGGGGGTTCTTGTCAACAGAGCAGCCCTAAACTTTGGGGTGCCTGTGTCTTGCTGATTTTTAGTTTTCCCAATTTATACGCCCATGAGTGGAAGTGCCCTATGCTCTCCAAGCTGTGTTTTTTAGATGTTTCAGGACACACCGTACACTTCTCCCGAGTGGCTGTTGGCAATTTACATCCCGCCCATCAGCGAAGCAAGGCTCCCATTTCTCCATGGCCGGTCGTGCAGTTCTGGTTTGGACACTTTTTTCCGCATGGCCCTTTTGCCCGCTGGGAAGCGAGACTTCTTTGGAGCGCTGATTTGCCTTTCCAGGTTGCTTGGTTGGCCAAAAAGGGCGTATGCGTTTTTTCCTGAATATATTCAGGAAAAAACGCATACGCCCTTTTTGGCCAAGGGCATCATTGTCCACGTTTTGCCGCTTTTCATGTGCTTTCAAGGCGATTCGAATCTACCTCCTGAAATCTGTTTCCTGCAATTCTGCCTTGCTTTCAAAGCCTCTTCGTTGCCTTCCCTTAATATATTTGTGGACGAGAGGTATCATTGAAAACTCTGCAGGTTTGTGAATTGCAGTGCCCCTGAGCTCCATTTTTCAACTCGCTTTTTTGGGAGCTGGCCACAAAAGCGCAGGATTGCTTCAGGCCCTCTTCTGGTTCTGGGGGGCAGGCTGAGCTTGTGCTTAATTCTTCTTCCTGATGGGAAAATAGAGTGACCTGTGCCTGTCCCAACACCTAGAGCTAGTCTCTCATTGGTTCCCCTTCTTCCCGTTCATCCTCAGGACAAATTGCAAACTGTACGGAACAGGAGGTTAAAGGTGCTGATTCTCCAAGGAGGGAGATGGCTAGTAAATCGACTGGAATGGCGAACCCGAGCAAAGGAGATGAGAAATGAGGTGCGTTTTAGAAACCTTTCCCGATCACACGGTGTACCATCTTCTGGGTTTCTCATGCCTGTTTTCGATGTAGGAAGATGCCCTTGAACCTGGAGATTTGGGACCCATGGGATGGGTACCATGCAGTATTACTTGAAAGGGTCTGCGTTGGCTCACCCAACCTCACCGAACCTCTCAGCCCCAAGAGTGTCCACCCTTATGTCTCAATCAGCTGTGGGTCTAGATATGGTCAATCCAGTTTGCATCACAGCCCCTGAACGAATTTTGTAAGAATTTCTCTCTCTTTCACTGTCTTTGTTTCACGGGTTTTGAAAAGTAATTTATTTTTATAATGGGGTTTAGCTGCTTTTCACGGCTGTGTTTATGCCGCTTTACACCCCCTTGACTCACTTACAGAGAGATATCAATACATAGGTTTGAAGATTCTTACTAGTCATATATATTCTTGTGCGGTGAATAGGGGGTGTTGAGTCCAGTTCACTGAAAAAGGAATAGGCCTTGTCTCTTACATATTGGGTTTATGGAACGGTATCGGAGCTAATTTGAAACCCTTGTTTTATGCATCACCCCACCTCACCTTTCCCGTTCAGCAGCCATAGTGTGTTTTCTAAACGTGTGACTCTGTTCTGTTTTGTAATTCAGTTCAAGTGTAGCGGTTTTTACATTCCCTCTACAAGTGATATCTTATGATAAGTGTCTTTTTCTGTGTGACTTATTTCACTTAGAATCGTCGTACCTAAATCCACTCATCGTGCTGCTACTAGCCTTATGACGTTGATTTCATGGCTGAGTGATATTCCATTGTACATGAGGACCACAACTTCTTTATCCATTTTTCTCTTTCCTAGGATATTTAAGGTGTAATGAAGTGGGGGTTCTTGTCAACAGAGCAGCCCTAAACTTTGGGGTGCCTGTGTCTTGCTGATTTTTAGTTTTCCCAATTTATACGCCCATGAGTGGAAGTGCCCTATGCTCTCCAAGCTGTGTTTTTCAGATGTTTCAGGACACACCGTACACTTCTCCAGAGTGGCTGTTGGCAATTTACATCCCGCCCATCAGCGTAGCAAGGCTCCCATTTCTCCATGGCCGGTCCTGCATTTCTGGTTTGGACACTTTTTTCCGCATGGCCCTTTTGCCCGCTGGGAAGCGAGACTTCTTTGGAGCGCTGATTTGCCTTTCCAGGTTGCTTGGTTGGCCAAAAAGGGCGAATGCGTTTTTTCCTGAATATATTCAGGAAAAAACGCATTCGCCCTTTTTGGCCAAGGGCATCATTGTCCACGTTTTGCCGCTTTTCATGTGCTTTCAAGGCGATTCGAATCTACCTCCTGAAATCTGTTTCCTGCCATTCTGCCTTGCTTTCAAAGCCTCTTCGTTGCCTTCCCTTAATATATTTGTGGACGAGAGGTATCATTTAAAACTCTGCAGGTTTGTGAATTGCAGTGCCCCTGAGCTCCATTTTTCAACTCGCTTTTTTGGGAGCTGGCCGCAAAAGCACAGGATTGCTTCAGGCCCTCTTCTGGTTCTGAGGGGCAGGCTGAGCTTGTGCTTAATTCTTCTTCCTGATGGGAAAATGGAGTGACCTGTGCCTATCCCAACACCTAGAGCTAGTCTCTCATTGGTTCCCCTCTTCCTGTTCATCCTCAGGACAAATTGCAACCTGTACGGAACAGGAGGTTAAAGGTGCTGATTCTCCAAGGTGGGAGATGGCTAGTAAATCGGCTGGAATGGCGAACCCGAGCAAAGGAGATGAGAAATGAGGTGCGTTTTAGAAACCTTTCCCGATCACACGGTGTACCATCTTCTGGGTTTCTCATGCCTGTTTTCGACGTAGGAAGATGCCCTTGAACCTGGAGATTTGGGACCCATGGGATGGGTACCATGAAGTATTACTTGAAAGGGTCTGCGTTGGCTCACCCAACCTCACCGAACCTCTCAGCCCCAAGAGTGCCCACCCTGATGTCTCAATCAGCTGTGGGTCTAGATATGGTCAATCCAGGTTGCATCACAGCCCCTGAACGAATTTTGGAAGAATTTCTCTCTCTTTCACTGTCTTTGTTTCACGGGTTTTGAAAAGTAATTTATTTTTATAATGGGGTTTAGCTGCTTTTCATGGCTGTGTTTATGCCGCTTTACACCCCCTTGACTCACTTACAGAGAGATATCAATACATAGGTTTGAAGATTGTTACTAGTCAGATATATTCTTGTGCGGTGAATAGGGGGTGTTGAGTCCAGTTCACTGAAAAAGGAATAGGCCTTGTCTCTTACATATTGGGTTTATGGAACTGTATCTGAGCTAATTTGAAACCCTTGTTTTATGCATCACCCCACCTCACCTTTCCCGTTCAGCAGCCATAGTGTGTTTTCTAAACGTGTGACTCTGTTCTGTTTTGTAATTCAGTTCAAGTGTAGCGGTTTTTACATTCCCTCTACAAGTGATATCTTATGATAAGTGTCTTTTTCTGTGTGACTTATTTCACTTAGAATCGTCGTACCTAAATCCACTCATCGTGCTGCTACTAGCCTTATGACGTTGATTTCATGGCTGAGTGATATTCCATTGTACATGAGGACCACAACTTCTTTATCCATTTTTCTCTTTCCTAGGATATTTAAGGTGTAATGAAGTGGGGGTTCTTGTCAACAGAGCAGCCCTAAACTTTGGGGTGCCTGTGTCTTGCTGATTTTTAGTTTTCCCAATTTATACGCCCATGAGTGGAAGTGCCCTATGCTCTCCAAGCTGTGTTTTTCAGATGTTTCAGGACACACCGTACACTTCTCCAGAGTGGCTGTTGGCAATTTACATCCCGCCCATCAGCGTAGCAAGGCTCCCATTTCTCCATGGCCGGTCCTGCATTTCTGGTTTGGACACTTTTTTCCGCATGGCCCTTTTGCCCGCTGGGAAGCGAGACTTCTTTGGAGCGCTGATTTGCCTTTCCAGGTTGCTTGGTTGGCCAAAAAGGGCGAATGCGTTTTTTCCTGAATATATTCAGGAAAAAACACATTCGCCCTTTTTGGCCAAGGGCATCATTGTCCACGTTTTGCCGCTTTTCATGTGCTTTCAAGGCGATTCGAATCTACCTCCTGAAATCTGTTTCCTGCAATTCTGCCTTGCTTTCAAAGCCTCTTCGTTGCCTTCCCTTAATATATTTGTGGACGAGAGGTATCATTTAAAACTCTGCAGGTTTGTGAATTGCAGTGCCCCTGAGCTCTATTTTTCAACTCGCTTTTTTGGGAGCTGGCCGCAAAAGCACAGGATTGCTTCAGGCCCTCTTCTGGTTCTGAGGGGCAGGCTGAGCTTGTGCTTAATTCTTCTTCCTGATGGGAAAATGGAGTGACCTGTGCCTATCCCAACACCTAGAGCTAGTCTCTCATTGGTTCCCCTCTTCCTGTTCATCCTCAGGACAAATTGCAACCTGTACGGAACAGGAGGTTAAAGGTGCTGATTCTCCAAGGTGGGAGATGGCTAGTAAATCGGCTGGAATGGCGAACCCGAGCAAAGGAGATGAGAAATGAGGTGCGTTTTAGAAACCTTTCCCTATCACACGGTGTACCATCTTCTTGGTTTCTCATGCCTGTTTTCGACGTAGGAAGATGCCCTTGAACCTGGAGATTTGGGACCCATGGGATGGGTACCATGCAGTATTACTTGAAAGGGTCTGCGTTGGCTCACCCAACCTCACCGAACCTCTCAGCCCCAAGAGTGTCCACCCTGATGTCTCAATCAGCTGTGGGTCTAGATATGGTCAATCCAGGTTGCATCACAGCCCCTGAACGAATTTTGGAAGAATTTCTCTCTCTTTCACTGTCTTTGTTTCACGGGTTTTGAAAAGTAATTTATTTTTATAATGGGGTTTAGCTGCTTTTCACGGCTGTGTTTATGCCGCTTTACACCCCCTTGACTCACTTACAGAGAGATATCAATACATAGGTTTGAAGGTTGTTACTAGTCAGATATATTCTTGTGCGGTGAATAGGGGGTGTTGAGTCCAGTTCACTGAAAAAGGAATAGGCCTTGTCTCTTACATATTGGGTTTATGGAACGGTATCTGAGCTAATTTGAAACCCTTGTTTTATGCATCACCCCACCTCACCTTTCCCGTTCAGCAGCCATAGTGTGTTTTCTAAACGTGTGACTCTGTTCTGTTTTGTAATTCAGTTCAAGTGTAGCGGTTTTTACATTCCCTCTATAAGTGATATCTTAGGATAAGTGTCTTTTTCTGTGTGACTTATTTCACTTAGAATCGTCGTACCTAAATCCACTCATCGTGCTGCTAATAGCCTTATGACGTTGATTTCATGGCTGAGTGATATTCCATTGTACATGAGGACCACAACGTCTTTATCCATTTTTCTCTTTCCTAGGATATTTAAGGTGTAATGAAGTGGGGGTTCTTGTCAACAGAGCAGCCCTAAACTTTGGGGTGCCTGTGTCTTGCTGATTTTTAGTTTTCCCAATTTATACGCCCATGAGTGGAAGTGCCCTATGCTCTCCAAGCTGTGTTTTTCAGATGTTTCAGGACACACCGTACACTTCTCCAGAGTGGCTGTTGGCAATTTACATCCCGCCCATCAGCGTAGCAAGGCTCCCATTTCTCCATGGCCGGTCCTGCATTTCTGGTTTGGACACTTTTTTCCGCATGGCCCTTTTGCCCGCTGGGAAGCGAGACTTCTTTGGAGCGCTGATTGGCCTTTCCAGGTTGCTTGGTTGGCCAAAAAGGGCGAATGCGTTTTTTCCTGAATATATTCAGGAAAAAACGCATACGCCCTTTTTGGCCAAGGGCATCATTGTCCACGTTTTGCCGCTTTTCATGTGCTTTCAAGGCGATTCGAATCTACCTCCTGAAATCTGTTTCCTGCCATTCTGCCTTGCTTTCAAAGCCTCTTCGTTGCCTTCCCTTAATATATTTGTGGACGAGAGGTATCATTTAAAACTCTGCAGGTTTGTGAATTGCAGTGCCCCTGAGCTCCATTTTTCAACTCGCTTTTTTGGGAGCTGGCCGCAAATGCGCAGGATTGCTTCAGGCCCTCTTCTGGTTCTGAGGGGCAGGCTGAGCTTGTGCTTAATTCTTCTTCCTGATGGGAAAATGGAGTGACCTGTGCCTATCCCAACACCTAGAGCTAGTCTCTCATTGGTTCCCCTCTTCCTGTTCATCCTCAGGACAAATTGCAACCTGTACGGAACAGGAGGTTAAAGGTGTTGATTCTCCAAGGAGGGAGATGGCTAGTAAATCGGCTGGAATGGCGAACCCGAGCAAAGGAGATGAGAAATGAGGTGCGTTTTAGAAACCTTTCCCGATCACACGGTGTACCATCTTCTTGGTTTCTCATGCCTGTTTTCGACGTAGGAAGATGCCCTTGAACCTGGAGATTTGGGACCCATGGGATGGGTACCATGCAGTATTACTTGAAAGGGTCTGCGTTGGCTCACCCAACCTCACCGAACCTCTCAGCCCCAAGAGTGTCCACCCTGATGTCTCAATCAGCTGTGGGTCTAGATATGGTCAATCCAGGTTGCATCACAGCCCCTGAACGAATTTTGGAAGAATTTCTCTCTCTTTCACTGTCTTTGTTTCACGGGTTTTGAAAAGTAATTTATTTTTATAATGGGGTTTAGCTGCTTTTCACGGCTGTGTTTATGCCGCTTTACACCCCCTTGACTCACTTACAGAGAGATATCAATACATAGGTTTGAAGGTTGTTACTAGTCAGATATATTCTTGTGCGGTGAATAGGGGGTGTTGAGTCCAGTTCACTGAAAAAGGAATAGGCCTTGTCTCTTACATATTGGGTTTATGGAACGGTATCTGAGCTAATTTGAAACCCTTGTTTTATGCATCACCCCACCTCACCTTTCCCGTTCAGCAGCCATAGTGTGTTTTCTAAACGTGTGACTCTGTTCTGTTTTGTAATTCAGTTCAAGTGTAGCGGTTTTTACATTCCCTCTATAAGTGATATCTTAGGATAAGTGTCTTTTTCTGTGTGACTTATTTCACTTAGAATCGTCGTACCTAAATCCACTAATCGTGCTGCTACTAGCCTTATGACGTTGATTTCATGGCTGAGTGATATTCCATTGTACATGAGGACCACAACGTCTTTATCCATTTTTCTCTTTCCTAGGATATTTAAGGTGTAATGAAGTGGGGGTTCTTGTCAACAGAGCAGCCCTAAACTTTGGGGTGCCTGTGTCTTGCTGATTTTTAGTTTTCCCAATTTATACGCCCATGAGTGGAAGTGCCCTATGCTCTCCAAGCTGTGTTTTTCAGATGTTTCAGGACACACCGTACACTTCTCCAGAGTGGCTGTTGGCAATTTACATCCCGCCCATCAGCGTAGCAAGGCTCCCATTTCTCCATGGCCGGTCCTGCATTTCTGGTTTGGACACTTTTTTCCGCATGGCCCTTTTGCCCGCTGGGAAGCGAGACTTCTTTGGAGCGCTGATTTGCCTTTCCAGGTTGCTTGGTTGGCCAAAAAGGGCGTATGCGTTTTTTCCTGAATATATTCAGGAAAAAACGCATACGCCCTTTTTGGCCAAGGGCATCATTGTCCACGTTTTGCCGCTTTTCATGTGCTTTCAAGGCGATTCGAATCTACCTCCTGAAATCTGTTTCCTGCAATTCTGCCTTGCTTTCAAAGCCTCTTCGTTGCCTTCCCTTAATATATTTGTGGACGAGAGGTATCATTTAAAACTCTGCAGGTTTGTGAATTGCAGTGCCCCTGAGCTCCATTTTTCAACTCGCTTTTTTGGGAGCTGGCCGCAAAAGCGCAGGATTGCTTCAGGCCCTCTTCTGGTTCTGGGGGGCAGGCTGAGCTTGTGCTTAATTCTTCTTCCTGATGGGAAAATAAAGTGACCTGTGCCTGTCCCAACACCTAGAGCTACTCTCTCATTGGTTCCCCCTCTTCTTGTTCATCCTCAGGACAAATTGCAACCTGTATGGAACAGGAGGTTAAAGGTGCTGATTCTCCAAGGAGGGAGATGGCTAGTAAATCGGCTGGAATGGCGAACCCGAGCAAAGGAGATGAGAAATGAGGTGCGTTTTAGAAACCTTTCCCGATCACACGGTGTACCATCTTCTTGGTTTCTCATGCCTGTTTTCGACGTAGGAAGATGCCCTTGAACCTGGAGATTTGGGACCCATGGGATGGGTACCATGCAGTATTACTTGAAAGGGTCTGCGTTGGCTCACCCAACCTCACCGAACCTCTCAGCCCCAAGAGTGTCCACCCTGATGTCTCAATCAGCTGTGGGTCTAGATATGGTCAATCCAGGTTGCATCACAGCCCCTGAACGAATTTTGTAAGAATTTCTCTCTCTTTCACTGTCTTTGTTTCACGGGTTTTGAAAAGTAATTTATTTTTATAATGGGGTTTAGCTGCTTTTCACGGCTGTGTTTATGCCGCTTTACACCCCCTTGACTCACTTACAGAGAGATATCAATACATAGGTTTGAAGATTGTTACTAGTCAGATATATTCTTGTGCGGTGAATAGGGGGTGTTGAGTCCAGTTCACTGAAAAAGGAATAGGCCTTGTCTCTTACATATTGGGTTTATGGAACGGTATCTGAGCTAATTTGAAACCCTTGTTTTATGCATCACCCCACCTCACCTTTCCCGTTCAGCAGCCATAGTGTGTTTTCTAAACGTGTGACTCTGTTCTGCTTTGTAATTCAGTTCAAGTGTAGCGGTTTTTACATTCCCTCTATAAGTGATATCTTAGGATAAGTGTCTTTTTCTGTGTGACTTATTTCACTTAGAATCGTCGTACCTAAATCCACTCATCGTGCTGCTACTAGCCTTATGACGTTGATTTCATGGCTGAGTGATATTCCATTGTACATGAGGACCACAACGTCTTTATCCATTTTTCTCTTTCCTAGGATATTTAAGGTGTAATGAAGTGGGGGTTCTTGTCAACAGAGCAGCCCTAAACTTTGGGGTGCCTGTGTCTTGCTGATTTTTAGTTTTCCCAATTTATACGCCCATGAGTGGAAGTGCCCTATGCTCTCCAAGCTGTGTTTTTCAGATGTTTCAGGACACACCGTACACTTCTCCAGAGTGGCTGTTGGCAATTTACATCCGGCCCATCAGCGTAGCAAGGCTCCCATTTCTCCATGGCCGGTCCTGCATTTCTGGTTTGGACACTTTTTTCCGCATGGCCCTTTTGCCCGCTGGGAAGCGAGACTTCTTTGGAGCGCTGATTTGCCTTTCCAGGTTGCTTGGTTGGCCAAAAAGGGCGAATGCGTTTTTTCCTGAATATATTCAGGAAAAAACGCATACGCCCTTTTTGGCCAAGGGCATCATTGTCCACGTTTTGCCGCTTTTCATGTGCTTTCAAGGCGATTCGAATCTACCTCCTGAAATCTGTTTCCTGCCATTCTGCCTTGCTTTCAAAGCCTCTTCGTTGCCTTCCCTTAATATATTTGTGGACGAGAGGTATCATTTAAAACTCTGCAGGTTTGTGAATTGCAGTGCCCCTGAGCTCCATTTTTCAACTCGCTTTTTTGGGAGCTGGCCGCAAAAGCGCAGGACTGCTTCAGGCCCTCTTCTGGTTCTGAGGGGCAGGCTGAGCTTGTGCTTAATTCTTCTTCCTGATGGGAAAATGGAGTGACCTGTGCCTGTCCCAACACCTAGAGCTAGTCTCTCATTGGTTCCCCTCTTCCTGTTCATCCTCAGGACAAATTGCAACCTGTACGGAACAGGAGGTTAAAGGTGCTGATTCTCCAAGGAGGGAGATGGCTAGTAAATCGGCTGGAATGGCGAACCCGAGCAAAGGAGATGAGAAATGAGGTGCGTTTTAGAAACCTTTCCCGATCACACGGTGTACCATCTTCTGGGTTTCTCATGCCTGTTTTCGACGTAGGAAGATGCCCTTGAACCTGGAGATTTGGGACCCATGGGATGGGTACCATGCAGTATTACTTGAAAGGGTCTGCGTTGGCTCACCCAACCTCACCGAACCTCTCAGCCCCAAGAGTGTCCACCCTGATGTCTCAATCAGCTGTGGATCTAGATATGGTCAATCCAGGTTGCATCACAGCCCCTGAACGAATTTTGTAAGAATTTCTCTCTCTTTCACTGTCTTTGTTTCACGGGTTTTGAAAAGTGATTTATTTTTATAATGGGGTTTAGCTGCTTTTCACGGCTGTGTTTATGCCGCTTTACACCCCCTTGACTCACTTACAGAGAGATATCAATACATAGGTTTGAAGATTGTTACTAGTCAGATATATTCTTGTGCGGTGAATAGGGGGTGTTGAGTCCAGTTCACTGAAAAAGGAATAGGCCTTGTCTCTTACATATTGGGTTTATGGAACGGTATCGGAGCTAATTTGAAACCCTTGTTTTATGCATCACCCCACCTCACCTTTCCCGTTCAGCAGCCATAGTGTGTTTTCTAAACGTGTGACTCTGTTCTGTTTTGTAATTCAGTTCAAGTGTAGCGGTTTTTACATTCCCTCTATAAGTGATATCTTAGGATAAGTGTCTTTTTCTGTGTGACTTATTTCACTTAGAATCGTCGTACCTAAATCCACTCATCGTGCTGCTACTAGCCTTATGACGTTGATTTCATGGCTGAGTGATATTCCATTGTACATGAGGACCACAACTTCTTTATCCATTTTTCTCTTTCCTAGGATATTTAAGGTGTAATGAAGTGGGGGTTCTTGTCAACAGAGCAGCCCTAAACTTTGGGGTGCCTGTGTCTTGCTGATTTTTAGTTTTCCCAATTTATACGCCCATGAGTGGAAGTGCCCTATGCTCTCCAAGCTGTGTTTTTCAGATGTTTCAGGACACACCGTACACTTCTCCAGAGTGGCTGTTGGCAATTTACATCCCGCCCATCAGCGTAGCAAGGCTCCCATTTCTCCATGGCCGGTCCTGCATTTCTGGTTTGGACACTTTTTTCCGCATGGCCCTTTTGCCCGCTGGGAAGCGAGACTTCTTTGGAGCGCTGATTGGCCTTTCCAGGTTGCTTGGTTGGCCAAAAAGGGCGAATGCGTTTTTTCCTGAATATATTCAGGAAAAAACGCATACGCCCTTTTTGGCCAAGGGCATCATTGTCCACGTTTTGCCGCTTTTCATGTGCTTTCAAGGCGATTCGAATCTACCTCCTGAAATCTGTTTCCTGCCATTCTGCCTTGCTTTCAAAGCCTCTTCGTTGCCTTCCCTTAATATATTTGTGGACGAGAGGTATCATTTAAAACTCTGCAGGTTTGTGAATTGCAGTGCCCCTGAGCTCCATTTTTCAACTCGCTTTTTTGGGAGCTGGCCGCAAAAGCGCAGGACTGCTTCAGGCCCTCTTCTGGTTCTGAGGGGCAGGCTGAGCTTGTGCTTAATTCTTCTTCCTGATGGGAAAATGGAGTGACCTGTGCCTGTCCCAACACCTAGAGCTAGTCTCTCATTGGTTCCCCTCTTCCTGTTCATCCTCAGGACAAATTGCAACCTGTACGGAACAGGAGGTTAAAGGTGCTGATTCTCCAAGGAGGGAGATGGCTAGTAAATCGGCTGGAATGGCGAACCCGAGCAAAGGAGATGAGAAATGAGGTGCGTTTTAGAAACCTTTCCCGATCACACGGTGTACCATCTTCTGGGTTTCTCATGCCTGTTTTCGACGTAGGAAGATGCCCTTGAACCTGGAGATTTGGGACCCATGGGATGGGTACCATGCAGTATTACTTGAAAGGGTCTGCGTTGGCTCACCCAACCTCACCGAACCTCTCAGCCCCAAGAGTGTCCACCCTGATGTCTCAATCAGCTGTGGATCTAGATATGGTCAATCCAGGTTGCATCACAGCCCCTGAACGAATTTTGTAAGAATTTCTCTCTCTTTCACTGTCTTTGTTTCACGGGTTTTGAAAAGTGATTTATTTTTATAATGGGGTTTAGCTGCTTTTCACGGCTGTGTTTATGCCGCTTTACACCCCCTTGACTCACTTACAGAGAGATATCAATACATAGGTTTGAAGATTGTTACTAGTCAGATATATTCTTGTGCGGTGAATAGGGGGTGTTGAGTCCAGTTCACTGAAAAAGGAATAGGCCTTGTCTCTTACATATTGGGTTTATGGAACGGTATCGGAGCTAATTTGAAACCCTTGTTTTATGCATCACCCCACCTCACCTTTCCCGTTCAGCAGCCATAGTGTGTTTTCTAAACGTGTGACTCTGTTCTGTTTTGTAATTCAGTTCAAGTGTAGCGGTTTTTACATTCCCTCTATAAGTGATATCTTAGGATAAGTGTCTTTTTCTGTGTGACTTATTTCACTTAGAATCGTCGTACCTAAATCCACTCATCGTGCTGCTACTAGCCTTATGACGTTGATTTCATGGCTGAGTGATATTCCATTGTACATGAGGACCACAACTTCTTTATCCATTTTTCTCTTTCCTAGGATATTTAAGGTGTAATGAAGTGGGGGTTCTTGTCAACAGAGCAGCCCTAAACTTTGGGGTGCCTGTGTCTTGCTGATTTTTAGTTTTCCCAATTTATACGCCCATGAGTGGAAGTGCCCTATGCTCTCCAAGCTGTGTTTTTCAGATGTTTCAGGACACACCGTACACTTCTCCAGAGTGGCTGTTGGCAATTTACATCCCGCCCATCAGCGTAGCAAGGCTCCCATTTCTCCATGGCCGGTCCTGCATTTCTGGTTTGGACACTTTTTTCCGCATGGCCCTTTTGCCCGCTGGGAAGCGAGACTTCTTTGGAGCGCTGATTTGCCTTTCCAGGTTGCTTGGTTGGCCAAAAAGGGCGAATGCGTTTTTTCCTGAATATATTCAGGAAAAAACGCATACGCCCTTTTTGGCCAAGGGCATCATTGTACACGTTTTGCCGCTTTTCATGTGCTTTCAAGGCGATTCGAATCTACCTCCTGAAATCTTTTTCCTGCCATTCTGCCTTGCTTTCAAAGCCTCTTCGTTGCCTTCCCTTAATATATTTGTGGACGAGAGGTATCATTTAAAACTCTGCAGGTTTGTGAATTGCAGTGCCCCTGAGCTCCATTTTTCAACTCGCTTTTTTGGGAGCTGGCCGCAAAAGCGCAGGATTGCTTCAGGCCCTCTTCTGGTTCTGAGGGGCAGGCTGAGCTTGTGCTTAATTCTTCTTCCTGATGGGAAAATAAAGTGATCTGTGCCTGTCCCAACACCTAGAGCTAGTCTCTCATTGGTTCCCCCTCTTCTTGTTCATCCTCAGGACAAATTGCAACCTGTACGGAACAGGAGGTTAAAGGTGCTGATTCTCCAAGGAGGGAGATGGCTAGTACATCGGCTGGAATGGCGAACCCGAGCAAAGGAGATGAGAAATGAGGTGCGTTTTAGAAACCTTTCCCGATCACACGGTGTACCATCTTCTTGGTTTCTCATGCCTGTTTTCGACGTAGGAAGATGCCCTTGAACCTGGAGATTTGGGACCCATGGGATGGGTACCATGCAGTATTACTTGAAAGGGTCTGCGTTGGCTCACCCAACCTCACCGAACCTCTCAGCCCCAAGAGTGTCCACCCTGATGTCTCAATCAGCTGTGGGTCTAGATATGGTCAATCCAGGTTGCATCACAGCCCCTGAACGAATTTTGGAAGAATTTCTCTCTCTTTCACTGTCTTTGTTTCACGGGTTTTGAAAAGTAATTTATTTTTATAATGGGGTTTAGCTGCTTTTCACGGCTGTGTTTATGCCGCTTTACACCCCCTTGACTCACTTACAGAGAGATATCAATACATAGGTTTGAAGGTTGTTACTAGTCAGATATATTCTTGTGCGGTGAATAGGGGGTGTTGAGTCCAGTTCACTGAAAAAGGAATAGGCCTTGTCTCTTACATATTGGGTTTATGGAACGGTATCTGAGCTAATTTGAAACCCTTGTTTTATGCATCACCCCACCTCACCTTTCCCGTTCAGCAGCCATAGTGTGTTTTCTAAACGTGTGACTCTGTTCTGTTTTGTAATTCAGTTCAAGTGTAGCGGTTTTTACATTCCCTCTATAAGTGATATCTTAGGATAAGTGTCTTTTTCTGTGTGACTTATTTCACTTAGAATCGTCGTACCTAAATCCACTCATCGTGCTGCTACTAGCCTTATGACGTTGATTTCATGGCTGAGTGATATTCCATTGTACATGAGGACCACAACTTCTTTATCCATTTTTCTCTTTCCTAGGATATTTAAGGTGTAATGAAGTGGGGGTTCTTGTCAACAGAGCAGCCCTAAACTTTGGGGTGCCTGTGTCTTGCTGATTTTTAGTTTTCCCAATTTATACGCCCATGAGTGGAAGTGCCCTATGCTCTCCAAGCTGTGTTTTTCAGATGTTTCAGGACACACCGTACACTTCTCCAGAGTGGCTGTTGGCAATTTACATCCCGCCCATCAGCGTAGCAAGGCTCCCATTTCTCCATGGCCGGTCCTGCATTTCTGGTTTGGACACTTTTTTCCGCATGTCCCTTTTGCCCGCTGGGAAGCGAGACTTCTTTGGAGCGCTGATTTGCCTTTCCAGGTTGCTTGGTTGGCCAAAAAGGGCGAATGCGTTTTTTCCTGAATATATTCAGGAAAAAACGCATACGCCCTTTTTGGCCAAGGGCATCATTGTCCACGTTTTGCCGCTTTTCATGTGCTTTCAAGGCGATTCGAATCTACCTCCTGAAATCTGTTCCCTGCAATTCTGCCTTGCTTTCAAAGCCTCTTCGTTGCCTTCCCTTAATATATTTGTGGACGAGAGGTATCATTTAAAACTCTGCAGGTTTGTGAATTGCAGTGCCCCTGAGCTCCATTTTTCAACTCGCTTTTTTGGGAGCTGGCCGCAAAAGCGCAGGATTGCTTCAGGCCCTCTTCTGGTTCTGAGGGGCAGGCTGAGCTTGTGCTTAATTCTTCTTCCTGATGGGAAAATAAAGTGACCTGTGCCTGTCCCAACACCTAGAGCTAGTCTCTCATTGGTTCCCCCTCTTCTTGTTCATCCTCAGGACAAATTGCAACCTGTACGGAACAGGAGGTTAAAGGTGCTGATTCTCCAAGGAGGGAGATGGCTAGTAAATCGGCTGGAATGGCGAACCCGAGCAAAGGAGATGAGAAATGAGGTGCGTTTTAGAAACCTTTCCCGATCACACGGTGTACCATCTTCTGGGTTTCTCATGCCTGTTTTCGACGTAAGAAGATGCCCTTGAACCTGGAGATTTGGGACCCATGGGATGGGTACCATGCAGTATTACTTGAAAGGGTCTGCGTTGGCTCACCCAACCTCACCGAACCTCTCAGCCCCAAGAGTGTCCACCCTGATGTCTCAATCAGCTGTGGGTCTAGATATGGTCAATCCAGGTTGCATCACAGCCCCTGAACGAATTTTGGAAGAATTTCTCTCTCTTTCACTGTCTTTGTTTCACGGGTTTTGAAAAGTAATTTATTTTTATAATGGGGTTTAGCTGCTTTTCACGGCTGTGTTTATGCCGCTTTACACCCCCTTGACTCACTTACAGAGAGATATCAATACATAGGTTTGAAGGTTGTTACTAGTCAGATATATTCTTGTGCGGTGAATAGGGGGTGTTGAGTCCAGTTCACTGAAAAAGGAATAGGCCTTGTCTCTTACATATTGGGTTTATGGAACGGTATCTGAGCTAATTTGAAACCCTTGTTTTATGCATCACCCCACCTCACCTTACCCGTTCAGCAGCCATAGTGTGTTTTCTAAACGTGTGACTCTGTTCTGTTTTGTAATTCAGTTCAAGTGTAGCGGTTTTTACATTCCCTCTATAAGTGATATCTTAGGATAAGTGTCTTTTTCTGTGTGACTTATTTCACTTAGAATCGTCGTACCTAAATCCACTCATCGTGCTGCTACTAGCCTTATGACGTTGATTTCATGGCTGAGTGATATTCCATTGTACATGAGGACCACAACTTCTTTATCCATTTTTCTCTTTCCTAGGATATTTAAGGTGTAATGAAGTGGGGGTTCTTGTCAACAGAGCAGCCCTAAACTTTGGGGTGCCTGTGTCTTGCTGATTTTTATTTTTCCCAATTTATACGCCCATGAGTGGAAGTGCCCTATGCTCTCCAAGCTGTGTTTTTCAGATGTTTCAGGACACACCGTACACTTCTCCAGAGTGGCTGTTGGCAATTTACATCCCGCCCATCAGCGTAGCAAGGCTCCCATTTCTCCATGGCCGGTCCTGCATTTCTGGTTTGGACACTTTTTTCCGCATGGCCCTTTTGCCCGCTGGGAAGCGAGACTTCTTTGGAGCGCTGATTTGCCTTTCCAGGTTGCTTGGTTGGCCAAAAAGGGCGAATGCGTTTTTTCCTGAATATATTCAGGAAAAAACGCATACGCCCTTTTTGGCCAAGGGCATCATTGTCCACGTTTTGCCGCTTTTCATGTGCTTTCAAGGCGATTCGAATCTACCTCCTTAAATCTGTTTCCTGCCATTCTGCCTTGCTTTCAAAGCCTCTTCGTTGCCTTCCCTTAATATATTTGTGGACGAGAGGTATCATTTAAAACTCTGCAGGTTTGTGAATTGCAGTGCCCCTGAGCTCCATTTTTCAACTCGCTTTTTTGGGAGCTGGCCGCAAAAGCGCAGGATTGCTTCAGGCCCTCTTCTGGTTCTGAGGGGCAGGCTGAGCTTGTGCTTAATTCTTCTTCCTGATGGGAAAATGGAGTGACCTGTGCCTATCCCAACACCTAGAGCTAGTCTCTCATTGGTTCCCCTCTTCCTGTTCATCCTCAGGACAAATTGCAACCTGTACGGAACAGGAGGTTAAAGGTGCTGATTCTCCAAGGAGGGAGATGGCTAGTAAATCGGCTGGAATGGCGAACCCGAGCAAAGGAGATGAGAAATGAGGTGCGTTTTAGAAACCTTTCCCGATCACACGGTGTACCATCTTCTGGGTTTCTCATGCCTGTTTTCGACGTAAGAAGATGCCCTTGAACCTGGAGATTTGGGACCCATGGGATGGGTACCATGCAGTATTACTTGAAAGGGTCTGCGTTGGCTCACCCAACCTCACCGAACCTCTCAGCCCCAAGAGTGTCCACCCTGATGTCTCAATCAGCTGTGGGTCTAGATATGGTCAATCCAGGTTGCATCACAGCCCCTGAACGAATTTTGGAAGAATTTCTCTCTCTTTCACTGTCTTTGTTTCACGGGTTTTGAAAAGTAATTTATTTTTATAATGGGGTTTAGCTGCTTTTCACGGCTGTGTTTATGCCGCTTTACACCCCCTTGACTCACTTACAGAGAGATATCAATACATAGGTTTGAAGGTTGTTACTAGTCAGATATATTCTTGTGCGGTGAATAGGGGGTGTTGAGTCCAGTTCACTGAAAAAGGAATAGGCCTTGTCTCTTACATATTGGGTTTATGGAACGGTATCTGAGCTAATTTGAAACCCTTGTTTTATGCATCACCCCACCTCACCTTTCCCGTTCAGCAGCCATAGTGTGTTTTCTAAACGTGTGACTCTGTTCTGTTTTGTAATTCAGTTCAAGTGTAGCGGTTTTTACATTCCCTCTATAAGTGATATCTTAGGATAAGTGTCTTTTTCTGTGTGACTTATTTCACTTAGAATCGTCGTACCTAAATCCACTCATCGTGCTGCTACTAGCCTTATGACGTTGATTTCATGGCTGAGTGATATTCCATTGTACATGAGGACCACAACTTCTTTATCCATTTTTCTCTTTCCTAGGATATTTAAGGTGTAATGAAGTGGGGGTTCTTGTCAACAGAGCAGCCCTAAACTTTGGGGTGCCTGTGTCTTGCTGATTTTTAGTTTTCCCAATTTATACGCCCATGAGTGGAAGTGCCCTATGCTCTCCAAGCTGTGTTTTTCAGATGTTTCAGGACACACCGTACACTTCTCCAGAGTGGCTGTTGGCAATTTACATCCCGCCCATCAGCGTAGCAAGGCTCCCATTTCTCCATGGCCGGTCCTGCATTTCTGGTTTGGACACTTTTTTCCGCATGTCCCTTTTGCCCGCTGGGAAGCGAGACTTCTTTGGAGCGCTGATTTGCCTTTCCAGGTTGCTTGGTTGGCCAAAAAGGGCGAATGCGTTTTTTCCTGAATATATTCAGGAAAAAACGCATACGCCCTTTTTGGCCAAGGGCATCATTGTCCACGTTTTGCCGCTTTTCATGTGCTTTCAAGGCGATTCGAATCTACCTCCTGAAATCTGTTCCCTGCAATTCTGCCTTGCTTTCAAAGCCTCTTCGTTGCCTTCCCTTAATATATTTGTGGACGAGAGGTATCATTTAAAACTCTGCAGGTTTGTGAATTGCAGTGCCCCTGAGCTCCATTTTTCAACTCGCTTTTTTGGGAGCTGGCCGCAAAAGCGCAGGATTGCTTCAGGCCCTCTTCTGGTTCTGAGGGGCAGGCTGAGCTTGTGCTTAATTCTTCTTCCTGATGGGAAAATAAAGTGACCTGTGCCTGTCCCAACACCTAGAGCTAGTCTCTCATTGGTTCCCCCTCTTCTTGTTCATCCTCAGGACAAATTGCAACCTGTACGGAACAGGAGGTTAAAGGTGCTGATTCTCCAAGGAGGGAGATGGCTAGTAAATCGGCTGGAATGGCGAACCCGAGCAAAGGAGATGAGAAATGAGGTGCGTTTTAGAAACCTTTCCCGATCACACGGTGTACCATCTTCTGGGTTTCTCATGCCTGTTTTCGACGTAAGAAGATGCCCTTGAACCTGGAGATTTGGGACCCATGGGATGGGTACCATGCAGTATTACTTGAAAGGGTCTGCGTTGGCTCACCCAACCTCACCGAACCTCTCAGCCCCAAGAGTGTCCACCCTGATGTCTCAATCAGCTGTGGGTCTAGATATGGTCAATCCAGGTTGCATCACAGCCCCTGAACGAATTTTGGAAGAATTTCTCTCTCTTTCACTGTCTTTGTTTCACGGGTTTTGAAAAGTAATTTATTTTTATAATGGGGTTTAGCTGCTTTTCACGGCTGTGTTTATGCCGCTTTACACCCCCTTGACTCACTTACAGAGAGATATCAATACATAGGTTTGAAGGTTGTTACTAGTCAGATATATTCTTGTGCGGTGAATAGGGGGTGTTGAGTCCAGTTCACTGAAAAAGGAATAGGCCTTGTCTCTTACATATTGGGTTTATGGAACGGTATCTGAGCTAATTTGAAACCCTTGTTTTATGCATCACCCCACCTCACCTTTCCCGTTCAGCAGCCATAGTGTGTTTTCTAAACGTGTGACTCTGTTCTGTTTTGTAATTCAGTTCAAGTGTAGCGGTTTTTACATTCCCTCTATAAGTGATATCTTAGGATAAGTGTCTTTTTCTGTGTGACTTATTTCACTTAGAATCGTCGTACCTAAATCCACTCATCGTGCTGCTACTAGCCTTATGACGTTGATTTCATGGCTGAGTGATATTCCATTGTACATGAGGACCACAACTTCTTTATCCATTTTTCTCTTTCCTAGGATATTTAAGGTGTAATGAAGTGGGGGTTCTTGTCAACAGAGCAGCCCTAAACTTTGGGGTGCCTGTGTCTTGCTGATTTTTATTTTTCCCAATTTATACGCCCATGAGTGGAAGTGCCCTATGCTCTCCAAGCTGTGTTTTTCAGATGTTTCAGGACACACCGTACACTTCTCCAGAGTGGCTGTTGGCAATTTACATCCCGCCCATCAGCGTAGCAAGGCTCCAATTTCTCCATGGCCGGTCCTGCATTTCTGGTTTGGACACTTTTTCCGCATGGCCCTTTTGCCCGCTGGGAAGCGAGACTTCTTTGGAGCGCTGATTGGCCTTTCCAGGTTGCTTGGTTGGCCAAAAAGGGCGAATGCGTTTTTTCCTGAATATATTCAGGAAAAAACGCATACGCCCTTTTTGGCCAAGGGCATCATTGTCCACGTTTTGCCGCTTTTCATGTGCTTTCAAGGCGATTCGAATCTACCTCCTGAAATCTGTTTCCTGCCATTCTGCCTTGCTTTCAAAGCCTCTTCGTTGCCTTCCCTTAATATATTTGTGGACGAGAGGTATCATTTAAAACTCTGCAGGTTTGTGAATTGCAGTGCCCCTGAGCTCCATTTTTCAACTCGCTTTTTTGGGAGCTGGCCGCAAAAGCGCAGGATTGCTTCAGGCCCTCTTCTGGTTCTGAGGGGCAGGCTGAGCTTGTGCTTAATTCTTCTTCCTGATGGGAAAATGGAGTGACCTGTGCCTATCCCAACACCTAGAGCTAGTCTCTCATTGGTTCCCCTCTTCCTGTTCATCCTCAGGACAAATTGCAACCTGTACGGAACAGGAGGTTAAAGGTGCTGATTCTCCAAGGAGGGAGATGGCTAGTAAATCGGCTGGAATGGCGAACCCGAGCAAAGGAGATGAGAAATGAGGTGCGTTTTAGAAACCTTTCCAGATCACACGGTGTACCATCTTCTGGGTTTCTCATGCCTGTTTTCGACGTAGGAAGATGCCCTTGAACCTGGAGATTTGGGACCCATGGGATGGGTACCATGCAGTATTACTTGAAAGGGTCTGCGTTGGCTCACCCAACCTCACCGAACCTCTCAGCCCCAAGAGTGTCCACCCTGATGTCTCAATCAGCTGTGGGTATAGATATGGTCAATCCAGGTTGCATCACAGCCCCTGAACGAATTTTGGAAGAATTTCTCTCTCTTTCACTGTCTTTGTTTCACGGGTTTTGAAAAGTAATTTATTTTTATAATGGGGTTTAGCTGCTTTTCACGGCTGTGTTTATGCCGCTTTACACCCCCTTGACTCACTTACAGAGAGATATCAATACATAGGTTTGAAGATTGTTACTAGTCAGATATATTCTTGTGCGGTGAATAGGGGGTGTTGAGTCCAGTTCACTGAAAAAGGAATAGGCCTTGTCTCTTACATATTGGGTTTATGGAACGGTATCTGAGCTAATTTGAAACCCTTGTTTTATGCATCACCCCACCTCACCTTTCCCGTTCAGCAGCCATAGTGTGTTTTCTAAACGTGTGACTCTGTTCTGTTTTGTAATTCAGTTCAAGTGTAGCGGTTTTTACATTCCCTCTATAAGTGATATCTTAGGATAAGTGTCTTTTTCTGTGTGACTTATTTCACTTAGAATCGTCGTACCTAAATCCACTCATCGTGCTGCTACTAGCCTTATGACGTTGATTTCATGGCTGAGTGATATTCCATTGTACATGAGGACCACAACTTCTTTATCCATTTTTCTCTTTCCTAGGATATTTAAGGTGTAATGAAGTGGGGGTTCTTGTCAACAGAGCAGCCCTAAACTTTGGGGTGCCTGTGTCTTGCTAATTTTTAGTTTTCCCAATTTATACGCCCATGAGTGGAAGTGCCCTATGCTCTCCAAGCTGTGTTTTTAGATGTTTCAGAACACACCTTACACTTCTCCAGAGTGGCTGTTGGCAATTTACATCCCACCCATCAGCGTAGCAAGGATCCCATTTCTCCATGGCCGGTCCTGCATTTCTGGTTTGGACACTTTTTTCCGCATGGCCCTTTTGCCCGCTGGGAAGCCAGACTTCTTTGGAGCGCTGATTTGCCTTTCCAGGTTGCTTGGTTGGCCAAAACGGGCGTATGCGTTTTATCCTGAAAATATTCAGGGAAAAACGCATACGCCCTTTTTGGCCAAGGGCATCATTGTCCACGTTTTGCCGCTTTTCATGTGCTTTCAAGGCGATTCGAATCTACCTCCTGAAATCTGTTTCTTGCAATTCTGCCTTGCTTTCAAAGCCTCTTCGTTGCCTTCCCTTAATATATTTGTGGACGAGAGGTATCATTTAAAACTCTGCAGGTTTGTGAATTGCAGTGCCCCTGAGCTCCATTTTTCAACTCGCTTTTTTGGGAGCTGGCCGCAAAAGCGCAGGATTGCTTCAGGCCCTCTTCTGGTTCTGGGGGGCAGGCTGAGCTTGTGCTTAATTCTTCTTCCTGATGGGAAAATAGAGTGACCTGTGCCTGTCCCAACACCTAGAGCTAGTCTCTCATTGGTTCCCCCTCTTCCCGTTCATCCTCAGGACAAATTGCAACCTTTATGGAACAGGAGGTTAAAGGTGCTGATTCTCCAAGGAGGGAGATGGCTAGTAAATCGGCTGGAATGGCGAACCCGAGCAAAGGAGATGAGAAATGAGGTGCGTTTTAGAAACCTTTCCCGATCACACGGTGTACCATCTTCTGGGTTTCTCATGCCTGTTTTCGATGTAGGAAGATGCCCTTGAACCTGGAGATTTGGGACCCATGGGATGAGTACCATGCAGTATTACTTGAAAGGGTCTGCGTTGGCTCACCCAACCTCACCGAACCTCTCAGCCCCAAGAGTGTCCACCCTTATGTCTCAATCAGCTGTGGGTCTAGATATGGTCAATCCAGGTTGCATCACAGCCCCTGAACGAATTTTGTAACAATTTCTCTCTCTTTCACTGTCTTTGTTTCACGGGTTTTGAAAAGTAATTTATTTTTATAATGGGGTTTAGCTGCTTTTCACGGCTCTGTTTATGCCGCTTTACACCCCCTTGACTCACTTACAGAGAGATATCAATACATAGGTTTGAAGATTCTTACTAGTCAGATATATTCTTGTGCGGTGAATTGGGGGTGTTGAGTCCAGGTCACTGAAAAAGGAATAGGTCTTGTCTCTTACATATTGGGTTTATGGAACGGTATCTGAGCTAATTTGAAACCCTTGTTTTATGCATCACCCCACCTCACCTTTCCCGTTCAGCAGCCATAGTGTGTTTTCTAAACGTGTGACTCTGTTCTGTTTTGCAATTCAGTTCAAGTGTAGCGGTTTTTACATTCCCTCTATAAGTGATATCTTAGGATAAGTGTCTTTTTCTGTGTGACTTATTTCACTTAGAATCGTCGTACCTAAATCCACTCATCGTGCTGCTACTAGCCTTATGACGTAGATTTCATGGCTGAGTGATATTCCATTGTACATGAGGACCACAACTTCTTTATCCATTTTTCTCTTTCCTAGGATATTTAAGGTGTAATGAAGTGGGGGTTCTTGTCAACAGAGCAGCCCTAAACTTTGGGGTGCCTGTGTCTTGCTGATTTTTAGTTTTCCCAATTTATACGCCCATGAGTGGAAGTGCCCTATGCTCTCCAAGCTGTGTTTTTTAGATGTTTCAGGACACACCGTACACTTCTCCAGAGTGGCTGTTGGCAATTTACATCCCGCCCATCAGCGTAGCAAGGCTCCAATTTCTCCATGGCCGGTCCTGCATTTCTGGTTTGGACACTTTTTTCCGCATGGCCCTTTTGCCCGCTGGGAAGCGAGACTTCTTTGGAGCGCTGATTTGCCTTTCCAGGTTGCTTGGTTGGCCAAAAAGGGCGTATGCGTTTTTTCCTGAATATATTCAGGAAAAAACGCATACGCCCTTTTTGGCCAAGGGCATCATTGTCCACGTTTTGCCGCTTTTCATGTGCTTTCAAGGCGATTCGAATCTACCTCCTGAAATCTGTTTCCTGCAATTCTGCCTTGCTTTCAAAGCCTCTTCGTTGCCTTCCCTTAATATATTTGTGGACGAGAGGTATCATTTAAAACTCTGCAGGTTTGTGAATTGCAGTGCCCCTGAGCTCCATTTTTCAACTCGCTTTTTTGGGAGCTGGCCGCAAAAGCGCAGGATTGCTTCAGGCCCTCTTCTGGTTCTGGGGGGCAGGCTGAGCTTGTGCTTAATTCTTCTTCCTGATGGGAAAATAGAGTGACCTGTGCCTGTCCCAACACCTAGAGCTAGTCTCTCATTGGTTCCCCCTCTTCCCGTTCATCCTCAGGACAAATTGCAACCTTTATGGAACAGGAGGTTAAAGGTGCTGATTCTCCAAGGAGGGAGATGGCTAGTAAATCGGCTGGAATGGCGAACCCGAGCAAAGGAGATGAGAAATGAGGTGCGTTTTAGAAACCTTTCCCGATCACACGGTGTACCATCTTCTGGGTTTCTCATGCCTGTTTTCGATGTAGGAAGATGCCCTTGAACCTGGAGATTTGGGACCCATGGGATGAGTACCATGCAGTATTACTTGAAAGGGTCTGCGTTGGCTCACCCAACCTCACCGAACCTCTCAGCCCCAAGAGTGTCCACCCTTATGTCTCAATCAGCTGTGGGTCTAGATATGGTCAATCCAGGTTGCATCACAGCCCCTGAACGAATTTTGTAACAATTTCTCTCTCTTTCACTGTCTTTGTTTCACGGGTTTTGAAAAGTAATTTATTTTTATAATGGGGTTTAGCTGCTTTTCACGGCTCTGTTTATGCCGCTTTACACCCCCTTGACTCACTTACAGAGAGATATCAATACATAGGTTTGAAGATTCTTACTAGTCAGATATATTCTTGTGCGGTGAATTGGGGGTGTTGAGTCCAGGTCACTGAAAAAGGAATAGGTCTTGTCTCTTACATATTGGGTTTATGGAACGGTATCTGAGCTAATTTGAAACCCTTGTTTTATGCATCACCCCACCTCACCTTTCCCGTTCAGCAGCCATAGTGTGTTTTCTAAACGTGTGACTCTGTTCTGTTTTGCAATTCAGTTCAAGTGTAGCGGTTTTTACATTCCCTCTATAAGTGATATCTTAGGATAAGTGTCTTTTTCTGTGTGACTTATTTCACTTAGAATCGTCGTACCTAAATCCACTCATCGTGCTGCTACTAGCCTTATGACGTAGATTTCATGGCTGAGTGATATTCCATTGTACATGAGGACCACAACTTCTTTATCCATTTTTCTCTTTCCTAGGATATTTAAGGTGTAATGAAGTGGGGGTTCTTGTCAACAGAGCAGCCCTAAACTTTGGGGTGCCTGTGTCTTGCTGATTTTTAGTTTTCCCAATTTATACGCCCATGAGTGGAAGTGCCCTATGCTCTCCAAGCTGTGTTTTTTAGATGTTTCAGGACACACCGTACACTTCTCCAGAGTGGCTGTTGGCAATTTACATCCCGCCCATCAGCGTAGCAAGGCTCCCATTTCTCCATGGCCGGTCCTGCATTTCTGGTTTGGACACTTTTTTCCACATGGCCCTTTTGCCCGCTGGGAAGCGAGACTTCTTTGGAGCGCTGATTTGCCTTTCCAGGTTGCTTGGTTGGCCAAAAAGGGCGTATGCGTTTTTTCCTGAATATATTCAGGAAAAAACGCATACGCCCTTTTTGGCCAAGGGCATCATTGTCCACGTTTTGCCGCTTTTCATGTGCTTTCAAGGCGATTCGAATCTACCTCCTGAAATCTGTTTCCTGCAATTCTGCCTTGCTTTCAAAGCCTCTTCGTTGCCTTCCCTTAATATATTTGTGGACGAGAGGTATCATTTAAAACTCTGCAGGTTTGTGAATTGCAGTGCCCCTGAGCTCCATTTTTCAACTCGCTTTTTTGGGAGCTGGCCGCAAAAGCGCAGGATTGCTTCAGGCCCTCTTCTGGTTCTGGGGGGCAGGCTGAGCTTGTGCTTAATTCTTCTTCCTGATGGGAAAATAGAGTGACCTGTGCCTGTCCCAACACCTAGAGCTAGTCTCTCATTGGTTCCCCCTCTTCCCGTTCATCCTCAGGACAATTTGCAACCTGTACGGAACAGGAGGTTAAAGGTGCTGATTCTCCAAGGAGGGAGATTGCTAGTAAATCGGCTGGAATGGCGAACCCGACCAAAGGAGATGAGAAATGAGGTGCGTTTTAGAAACCTTTCCCGATCACACGGTGTACCATCTTCTGGGTTTCTCATGCCTGTTTTCGATGTAGGAAGATGCCCTTGAACCTGGAGATTTGGGACCCATGGGATGGGTACCATGCAGTATTACTTGAAAGGGTCTGCGTTGGCTCACCCAACCTCACCGAACCTCTCAGCCCCAAGAGTGTCCACCCTTATGTCTCAATCAGCTGTGGGTCTAGATATGGTCAATCCAGGTTGCATCACAGCCCCTGAACGAATTTTGTAAGAATTTCTCTCTCTTTCACTGTCTTTGTTTCACGGGTTTTGAAAAGTAATTTATTTTTATAATGGGGTTTAGCTGCTTTTCACGGCTGTGTTTATGCCGCTTTACACCCCCTTGACTCACTTACAGAGAGATATCAATACATAGGTTTGAAGATTGTTACTAGTCAGATATATTCTTGTGCGGTGAATAGGGGGTGTTGAGTCCAGGTCACTGAAAAAGGAATAGGCCTTGTCTCTTACATATTGTGTTTATGGAACGGTATCTGAGCTAATTTGAAACCCTTGTTTTATGCATCACCCCACCTCACCTTTCCCGTTCAGCAGCCATAGTGTGTTTTCTAAACGTGTGACTCTGTTCTGTTTTGTAATTCAGTTCAAGTGTAGCGGTTTTTACATTCCCTCTATAAGTGATATCTTAGGATAAGTGTCTTTTTCTGTGTGACTTATTTCACTTAGAATCGTCGTACCTAAATCCACTCATCGTGCTGCTACTAGCCTTATGACGTTGATTTCATGGCTGAGTGATATTCCATTGTACATGAGGACCACAACTTCTTTATCCATTTTTCTCTTTCCTAGGATATTTAAGGTGTAATGAAGTGGGGGTTCTTGTCAACAGAGCAGCCCTAAACTTTGGGGTGCCTGTGTCTTGCTAATTTTTAGTTTTCCCAATTTATACGCCCATGAGTGGAAGTGCCCTATGCTCTCCAAGCTGTGTTTTTTAGATGTTTCAGAACACACCTTACACTTCTCCAGAGTGGCTGTTGGCAATTTACATCCCACCCATCAGCGTAGCAAGGCTCCCATTTCTCCATGGCCGGTCCTGCATTTCTGGTTTGGACACTTTTTTCCGCATGGCCCTTTTGCCCGCTGGGAAGCCAGACTTCTTTGGAGCGCTGATTTGCCTTTCCAGGTTGCTTGGTTGGCCAAAACGGGCGTATGCGTTTTATCCTGAAAATATTCAGGAAAAAACGCATACGCCCTTTTTGGCCAAGGGCATCATTGTCCACGTTTTGCCGCTTTTCATGTGCTTTCAAGGCGATTCGAATCTACCTCCTGAAATCTGTTTCCGGCAATTCTGCCTTGCTTTCAAAGCCTCTTCGTTGCCTTCCCTTAATATATTTGTGGACGAGAGGTATCATTTAAAACTCTGCATGTTTGTGAATTGCAGTGCCCCTGAGCTCCATTTTTCAACTCGCTTTTTTGGGAGCTGGCCGCAAAAGCGCAGGATTGCTTCAGGCCCTCTTCTGGTTCTGGGGGGCAGGCTGAGCTTGGGCTTAATTCTTCTTCCTGATGGGAAAATAGAGTGACCTGTGCCTGTCCCAACACCTAGAGCTAGTCTCTCATTGGTTCCCCCTCTTCCCGTTCATCCTCAGGACAAATTGCAACCTGTACGGAAGAGGAGGTTAAAGGTGCTGATTCTCCAAGGAGGGAGATGGCTAGAAAATCGGCTGGAATGGCGAACCCGAGCAAAGGAGATGAGAAATGAGGTGCGTTTTAGAAACCTTTCCCGATCACACGGTGTACCATCTTCTGGGTTTCTCATGCCTGTTTTCGACGTAGGAAGATGCCCTTGAACCTGGAGATTTGGGACCCATGGGATGGGTACCATGCAGTATTACTTGAAAGGGTCTGCGTTGGCTCACCCAACCTCACCGAACCTCTCAGCCACAAGAGTGTCCACCCTTATGTCACAATCAGCTGTGGGTCTAGATATGGTCAATCTAGGTTGCATCACAGCCCCTGAACAAATTTTGTAAGAATTTCTCTCTCTTTAACTGTCTTTGTTTCACGGGTTTTGAAAAGTAATTTATTTTTATAATGGGGTTTAGCTGCTTTTCACGGCTGTGTTTATGCCGCTTTACACCCCCTTGACTCACTTACAGAGAGATATCAATACATAGGTTTGAAGATTCTTACTAGTCACATATATTCTTGTGTGGTGAATAGGGGGTGTTGAGTCCAGTTCACTGAAAAAGGAATAGGTCTTGTCTCTTACATATTGGGTTTATGGAACGGTATCGGAGCTAATTTGAAACCCTTGTTTTATGCATCACCCCACCTCACCTTTCCCGTTCAGCAGCCATAGTGTGTTTTCTAAACGTGTGACTCTGTTCTGTTTTGTAATTCAGTTCAAGTGTAGCGGTTTTTACATTCCCTCTCTAAGTGAAATCTTATGATAAGTGTCTTTTTCTGTGTGACTTATTTCACTTAGAATCGTCGTACCTAAATCCACTCATCGTGCTGCTACTAGCCTTATGACGTTGATTTCATGGCTGAGTGATATTCCATTGTACATGAGGACCACAACTTCTTTATCCATTTTTCTCTTTCCTAGGATATTTAAGGTGTAATGAAGTGGGGGTTCTTGTCAACAGAGCAGCCCTAAACTTTGGGGTGCCTGTGTCTTGCTGATTTTTAGTTTTCCCAATTTATACGCCCATGAGTGGAAGTGCCCTATGCTCTCCAAGGTGTGTTTTTTAGATGTTTCAGGACACACTGTACACTTCTCCAGAGTGGCTGTTGGCAATTTACATCCCGCACATCAGCGTAGCAAGGCTCCCATTTCTCCATGGCCGGTCATGCAGTTCTGGTTTGGACACATTTTTCCGCATGGCCCTTTTGCCCGCTGGGAAGCGAGACTTCTTTGGAGCGCTGATTTGCCTTTCCAGGTTGCTTGGTTGGCCAAAAAGGGCGTATGCGTTTTTTCCTGAATATATTCAGGAAAAAACGCATACGCCCTTTTTGGCCAAGGGCATCATTGTCCACGTTTTGCCGCTTTTCATGTGCTTTCAAGGCGATTCGAATCTACCTCCTGAAATCTGTTTCCTGCAATTCTGCCTTGCTTTCAAAGCCTCTTCGTTGCCTTCCCTTAATATATTTGTGGGCGAGAGGTATCATTTAAAACTCTGCAGGTTTGTGAATTGCAGTGCCCCTGAGCTCTATTTTTCAACTCGCTTTTTTGGGAGCTGGCCGCAAATGCGCAGGATTGCTTCAGGCCCTCTTCTGGTTCTGGGGGGCAGGCTGAGCTTGTGCTTAATTCTTCTTCCTGATGGGAAAATAGAGTGACCTGTGCCTGTCCCAACACCTAGAGCTTGTCTCTCATTGGTTCCCCCTCTTCCCGTTCATCCTCAGGACAAATTGCAACCTGTACGGAACAGGAGGTTAAAGGTGCTGATTCTCCAAGGAGGGAGATGGCTAGTAAATCGGCTGGAATGGCGAACCCGAGCAAAGGAGATGAGAAATGAGGTGCGTTTTAGAAACCTTTCCCGATCACACGGTGTACCATCTTCTGGGTTTCTCATGCCTGTTTTCAATGTAGGAAGATGCCCTTGAACCTGGAGATTTGGGACCCATGGGATGGGTACCATGCAGTATTACTTGAAAGGGTCTGCGTTGGCTCACCCAACCTCACCGAACCTCTCAGCCCCAAGAGTGTCCACCCTTATGTCTCAATCAGCTGTGGGTCTAGATATGGTCAATCCAGGTTGCATCACAGCCCCTGAACGAATTTTGGAAGAATTTCTCTCTCTTTCACTGTCTTTGTTTCACGGGTTTTGAAAAGTAATTTATTTTTATAATGGGGTTTAGCTGCTTTTCACGGCTGTGTTTATGCCACTTTACACCCCCTTGACTCACTTACAGAGAGATATCAATACATAGGTTTGAAGATTCTTACTAGTCAGATATATTCTTGTGCGGTGAATAGGGGGTGTTGAGTCCAGTTCACTGAAAAAGGAATAGGTCTTGTCTCTTACATATTGGCTTTATGGAACGGTATCTGAGCTAATTTGAAACCCTTGTTTTATGCATCACCCCACCTCACCTTTCCCATTCAGCAGCCATAGTGTGTTTCCTAAACGTGTGACTCTGTTCTGTTTTGCAATTCAGTTCAAGTGTAGCGGTTTTTACGTTCCCTCTATAAGTGATATCTTAGGATAAGTGTCTTTTTCTGTGTGACTTATTTCACTTAGAATCGTCGTACCTAAATCCACTCATCGTGCTGCTACTAGCCTTATGACGTTGATTTCATGGCTGAGTGATATTCCATTGTACATGAGGACCCCAACTTCTTTATCCATTTTTCTCTTTCCTAGGATATTTAAGGTGTAATGAAGTGGGGGTTCTTGTCAACAGAGCAGCCCTAAACTTTGGGGTGCCTGTGTCTTGCTGATTTTTAGTTTTCCCAATTTATACGCCCATGAGTGGAAGTGCCCTATGCTCTCCAAGCTGTGTTTTTTAGATGTTTCAGGACACACCGTACACTTCTCCCGAGTGGCTGTTGGCAATTTACATCCCGCCCATTAGCGAAGCAAGGCTCCCATTTCTCCATGGCCGGTCGTGCAGTTCTGGTTTGGACACTTTTTTCCGCATGGCCCTTTTGCCCGCTGGGAAGCGAGACTTCTTTGCAGCGCTGATTGGCCTTTCCAGGTTGCTTGGTTGGCCAAAAAGGGCGTATGCGTTTTTTCCTGAATATATTCAGGAAAAAACGCATACGCCCTTTTTGGCCAAGGGCATCATTGTCCACGTTTTGCCGCTTTTCATGTGCTTTCAAGGCGATTCGAATCTACCTCCTGAAATCTGTTTCCTGCAATTCTGCCTTGCTTTCAAAGCCTCTTCGTTGCCTTCCCTTAATATATTTGTGGACGAGAGGTATCATTTAAAACTCTGCAGGTTTGTGAATTGCAGTGCCCCTGAGCTCCATTTTTCAACTCGCTTTTTTGGGAGCTGGCCGCAAAAGCGCAGGATTGCTTCAGGCCCTCTTCTGGTTCTGGGGGGCAGGCTGAGCTTGTGCTTAATTCTTCTTCCTGATGGGAAAATAGAGTGACCTGTGCCTGTCCCAACACCTAGAGCTAGTCTCTCATTGGTTCCCCCTCTTCCCGTTCATCCTCAGGACAAATTGCAACCTGTACGGAACAGGAGGTTAAAGGTGCTGATTCTCCAAGGAGGGAGATGGCTAGTAAATCGGCTGGAATGGCGAACCCGAGCAAAGGAGATGAGAAATGAGGTGCGTTTTAGAAACCTTTCCCGATCACACGGTGTACCATCTTCTGGGTTTCTCATGCCTGTTTTCGATGTAGGAAGATGCCCTTGAACCTGGAGATGTGGGACCCATGGGATGGGTACCATGCAGTATTACTTGAAAGGGTCTGCGTTGGCTCACCCAACCTCACCGAACCTCTCAGCCCCAAGAGTGTCCACCCTTATGTCTCAATCAGCTGTGGGTCTAGATATGGTCAATCCAGTTTGCATCACAGCCCCTGAACGAATTTTGTAAGAATTTCTCTCTCTTTCACTGTCTTTGTTTCACGGGTTTTGAAAAGTAATTTATTTTTATAATGGGGTTTAGCTGCTTTTCACGGCTGTGTTTATGCCGCTTTACACCCCCTTGACTCACTTACAGAGAGATATCAATACATAGGTTTGAAGATTCTTACTAGTCATATATATTCTTGTGCGGTGAATAGGGGGTGTTGAGTCCAGTTCACTGAAAAAGGAATAGGCCTTGTCTCTTACATATTGGGTTTATGGAACGGTATCGGAGCTAATTTGAAACCCTTGTTTTATGCATCACCCCACCTCACCTTTCCCGTTCAGCAGCCATAGTGTGTTTTCTAAACGTGTGACTCTGTTCTGTTTTGTAATTCAGTTCAAGTGTAGCGGTTTTTACATTCCCTCTACAAGTGATATCTTATGATAAGTGTCTTTTTCTGTGTGACTTATTTCACTTAGAATCGTCGTACCTAAATCCACTCATCGTGCTGCTACTAGCCTTATGACGTTGATTTCATGTCTGAGTGATATTCCATTGTACATGAGGACCACAACTTCTTTATCCATTTTTCTCTTTCCTAGGATATTTTAGGTGTAATGAAGTGGGGGTTCTTGTCAACAGAGCAGCCCTAAACTTTGGGGTGCCTGTGTCTTGCTGATTTTTAGTTTTCCCAATTTATACGCCCATGAGTGGAAGTGCCCTATGCTCTCCAAGCTGTGTTTTTCAGATGTTTCAGGACACACCGTACACTTCTCCAGAGTGGCTGTTGGCAATTTACATCCCGCCCATCAGCGTAGCAAGGCTCCCATTTCTCCATGGCCGGTCCTGCATTTCTGGTTTGGACACTTTTTTCCGCATGGCCCTTTTGCCCGCTGGGAAGCGAGACTTCTTTGGAGCGCTGATTTGCCTTTCCAGGTTGCTTGGTTGGCCAAAAAGGGCGAATGCGTTTTTTCCTGAATATATTCAGGAAAAAACGCATACGCCCTTTTTGGCCAAGGGCATCATTGTCCACGTTTTGCCGCTTTTCATGTGCTTTCAAGGCGATTCGAATCTACCTCCTGAAATCTGTTTCCTGCAATTCTGCCTTGCTTTCAAAGCCTCTTCGTTGCCTTCCCTTAATATATTTGTGGACGAGAGGTATCATTTAAAATTCTGCAGGTTTGTGAATTGCAGTGCCCCTGAGCTCCATTTTTCAACTCGCTTTTTTGGGAGCTGGCCGCAAAAGCGCAGGATTGTTTCAGGCCTTCTTCTGGTTCTGAGGGGCAGGCTGAGCTTGTGCTTAATTCTTCTTCCTCATGGGAAAATGGAGTGACCTGTGCCTATCCCAACACCTAGAGCTAGTCTCTCATTGGTTCCCCTCTTCCTGTTCATCCTCAGGACAAATTGCAACCTGTACGGAACAGGAGGTTAAAGGTGCTGATTCTCCAAGGAGGGAGATGGCTAGTAAATCGGCTGGAATGGCGAACCCGAGCAAAGGAGATGAGAAATGAGGTGCGTTTTAGAAACCTTTCCCGATCACACGGTGTACCATCTTCTGGGTTTCTCATGCCTGTTTTGGACGTAGGAAGATGCCCTTGAACCTGGAGATTTGGGACCCATGGGATGGGTACCATGCAGTATTACTTGAAAGGGTCTGCGTTGGCTCACCCAACCTCACCGAACCTCTCAGCCCCAAGAGTGTCCACCCTGATGTCTCAATCAGCTGTGGGTCTAGATATGGTCAATCCAGGTTGCATCACAGCCCCTGAACGAATTTTGGAAGAATTTCTCTCTCTTTCACTGTCTTTGTTTCACGGGTTTTGAAAAGTAATTTATTTTTATAATGGGGTTTAGCTGCTTTTCACGGCTGTGTTTATGCCGCTTTACACCCCCTTGACTCACTTACAGAGAGATATCAATACATAGGTTTGAAGATTGTTACTAGTCAGATATATTCTTGTGCGGTGAATAGGGGGTGTTGAGTCCAGTTCACTGAAAAAGGAATAGGCCTTGTCTCTTACATATTGGGTTTATGGAACGGTATCGGAGCTAATTTGAAACCCTTGTTTTATGCATCACCCCACCTCACCTTTCCCGTTCAGCAGCCATAGTGTGTTTTCTAAACGTGTGACTCTGTTCTGTTTTGTAATTCAGTTCAAGTGTAGCGGTTTTTACATTCCCCCTATAAGTGATATCTTAGGATAAGTGTCTTTTTCTGTGTGACTTATTTCACTTAGAATCGTCGTACCTAAATCCACTCATCGTGCTGCTACTAGCCTTATGACGTTGATTTCATGGCTGAGTGATATTCCATTGTACATGAGGACCACAACTTCTTTATCCATTTTTCTCTTTCCTAGGATATTTAAGGTGTAATGAAGTGGGGGTTCTTGTCAACAGAGCAGCCCTAAACTTTGGGGTGCCTGTGTCTTGCTGATTTTTAGTTTTCCCAATTTATACGCCCATGAGTGGAAGTGCCCTATGCTCTCCAAGCTGTGTTTTTCAGATGTTTCAGGACACACCGTACACTTCTCCAGAGTGGCTGTTGGCAATTTACATCCCGCCCATCAGCGTAGCAAGGCTCCCATTTCTCCATGGCCGGTCCTGCATTTCTGGTTTGGACAATTTTTACCGCATGGCCCTTTTGCCCGCTGGGAAGCGAGACTTCTTTGGAGCGCTGATTTGCCTTTCCAGGTTGCTTGGTTGGCCAAAAAGGGCGAATGCGTTTTTTCCTGAATATATTCAGGAAAAAACGCATACGCCCTTTTTGGCCAAGGGCATCATTGTCCACGTTTTGCCGCTTTTCATGTGCTTTCAAGGCGATTCGAATCTACCTCCTGAAATCTGTTCCCTGCAATTCTGCCTTGCTTTCAAAGCCTCTTCGTTGCCTTCCCTTAATATATTTGTGGACGAGAGGTATCATTTAAAACTCTGCAGGTTTGTGAATTGCAGTGCCCCTGAGCTCCATTTTTCAACTCGCTTTTTTGGGAGCTGGCCGCAAAAGCGCAGGATTGCTTCAGGCCCTCTTCTGGTTCTGAGGGGCAGGCTGAGCTTGTGCTTAATTCTTCTTCCTGATGGGAAAATAGAGTGACCTGTGCCTGTCCCAACACCTAGAGCTACTCTCTCATTGGTTCCCCCTCTTCTTGTTCATCCTCAGGACAAATTGCAACCTGTATGGAACAGGAGGTTAAAGGTGCTGATTCTCCAAAGAGGGAGATGGCTAGTAAATCGGCTGGAATGGCGAACCCGAGCAAAGGAGATGAGAAATGAGGTGCGTTTTAGAAACCTTTCCCGATCACACGGTGTACCATCTTCTTGGTTTCTCATGCCTGTTTTCGACGTAGGAAGATGCCCTTGAACCTAGAGATTTGGGACCCATGGGATGGGTACCATGCAGTATTACTTGAAAGGGTCTGCGTTGGCTCACCCAACCTCACCGAACCTCTCAGCCCCAAGAGTGTCCACCCTGATGTCTCAATCAGCTGTGGGTCTAGATATGGTCAATCCAGGTTGCATCACAGCCCCTGAACGAATTTTGGAAGAATTTCTCTCTCTTTCACTGTCTTTGTTTCACGGGTTTTGAAAAGTAATTTATTTTTATAATGGGGTTTAGCTGCTTTTCACGGCTGTGTTTATGCCGCTTTACACCCCCTTGACTCACTTACAGAGAGATATCAATACATAGGTTTGAAGGTTGTTACTAGTCAGATATATTCTTGTGCGGTGAATAGGGGGTGTTGAGTCCAGTTCACTGAAAAAGGAATAGGCCTTGTCTCTTACATATTGGGTTTATGGAACGGTCTGAGCTAATTTGAAACCCTTGTTTTATGCATCACCCCACCTCACCTTTCCCGTTCAGCAGCCATAGTGTGTTTTCTAAACGTGTGACTCTGTTCTGTTTTGTAATTCAGTTCAAGTGTAGCGGTTTTTACATTCCCTCTATAAGTGATATCTTAGGATAAGTGTCTTTTTCTGTGTGACTTATTTCACTTAGAATCGTCGTACCTAAATCCACTCATCGTGCTGCTACTAGCCTTATGACGTTGATTTCATGGCTGAGTGATATTCCATTGTACATGAGGACCACAACGTCTTTATCCATTTTTCTCTTTCCTAGGATATTTAAGGTGTAATGAAGTGGGGGTTCTTGTCAACAGAGCAGCCCTAAACTTTGGGGTGCCTGTGTCTTGCTGATTTTTAGTTTTCCCAATTTATACGCCCATGAGTGGAAGTGCCCTATGCTCTCCAAGCTGTGTTTTTTAGATGTTTCAGGACACACCGTACACTTCTCCAGAGTGGCTGTTGGCAATTTACATCCCGCCCATCAGCGTAGCAAGGCTCCCATTTCTCCATGGCCGGTCCTGCATTTCTGGTTTGGACACTTTTTTCCGCATGGCCCTTTTGCCCGCTGGGAAGCGAGACTTCTTTGGAGCGCTGATTTGCCTTTCCAGGTTGCTTGGTTGGCCAAAAAGGGCGTATGCGTTTTTTCCTGAATATATTCAGGAAAAAACGCATACGCCCTTTTTGGCCAAGGGCATCATTGTCCACGTTTTGCCGCTTTTCATGTGCTTTCAAGGCGATTCGAATCTACCTCCTGAAATCTGTTTCCTGCAATTCTGCCTTGCTTTCAAAGCCTCTTCGTTGCCTTCCCTTAATATATTTGTGGACGAGAGGTATCATTTAAAACTCTGCAGTTTTGTGAATTGCAGTGCCCCTGAGCTTCATTTTTCAACTCGCTTTTTTGGGAGCTGGCCGCAAAAGCGCAGGATTGCTTCAGGCCCTCTTCTGGTTCTGGGGGGCAGGCTGAGCTTGTGCTTAATTCTTCTTCCTGATGGGAAAATAGAGTGACCTGTGCCTGTCCCAACACCTAGAGCTAGTCTCTCATTGGTTCCCCCTCTTCCCGTTCATCCTCAGGACAATTTGCAACCTGTACGGAACAGGAGGTTAAAGGTGCTGATTCTCCAAGGAGGGAGATTGCTAGTAAATCGGCTGGAATGGCGAACCCGACCAAAGGAGATGAGAAATGAGGTGCGTTTTAGAAACCTTTCCCGATCACACGGTGTACCATCTTCTGGGTTTCTCATGCCTGTTTTCGATGTAGGAAGATGCCCTTGAACCTGGAGATTTGGGACCCATGGGATGGGTACCATGCAGTATTACTTGAAAGGGTCTGCGTTGGCTCACCCAACCTCACCGAAACTCTCAGCCCCAAGAGTGTCCACCCTTATGTCTCAATCAGCTGTGGGTCTAGATATGGTCAATCCAGGTTGCATCACAGCCCCTGAACGAATTTTGTAAGAATTTCTCTCTCTTTCACTGTCTTTGTTTCACGGGTTTTGAAAAGTAATTTATTTTTATAATGGGGTTTAGCTGCTTTTCACGGCTGTGTTTATGCCGCTTTACACGCCCTTGACTCACTTACAGAGAAATATCAATACATAGGTTTGAAGATTCTTACTAGTCAGATATATTCTTGTGCGGTGAATAGGGGGTGTTGAGTCCAGTTCACTGAAAAAGGAATAGGTCTTGTCTCTTACATATTGGGTTTATGGAACGGTATCTGAGCTAATTTGAAACCCTTGTTTTATGCATCACCCCACCTCACCTTTCCCGTTCAGCAGCCATAGTGTGTTTCCTAAACGTGTGACTCTGTTCTGTTTTGCAATTCAGTTCAAGTGTAGCGGTTTTTACATTCCCTCTAGAAGTGATATCTTAGGATAAGTGTCTTTTTCTGTGTGACTTATTTCACTTAGAATCGTCGTACCTAAATCCACTCATCGTGCTGCTACTAGCCTTATGACGTTGATTTCATGGCTGAGTGATATTCCATTGTACATGAGGACCACAACTTCTTTATCCATTTTTCTCTTTCCTAGGATATTTAAGGTGTAATGAAGTGGGGGTTCTTGTCAACAGAGCAGCCCTCAACTTTGGGGTGCCTGTGTCTTGCTGATTTTTAGTTTTCCCAATTTATACGCCCATGAGTGGAAGTGCCCTATGCTCTCCAAGCTGTGTTTTTTAGATGTTTCAGGACACACCGTACACTTCTCCAGAGTGGCTGTTGGCAATTTACATCCCGCCCATCAGCGTAGCAAGGCTCCCATTTCTCCATGGCCGGTCCTGCATTTCTGGTTTGGACACTTTTTTCCGCATGGCCCTTTTGCCCGCTGGGAAGCCAGACTTCTTTGGAGCGCTGATTTGCCTTTCCAGGTTGCTTGGTTGGCCAAAAAGGGCGTATGCGTTTTTTCCTGAATATATTCAGGAAAAAACGCATACGCCCTATTTGGCCAAGGGCATCATTGTCCACGTTTTGCCGCTTTTCATGTGCTTTCAAGGCGATTTGAATCTACCTCCTGAAATCTGTTTCCGGCAATTCTGCCTTGCTTTCAAAGCCTCTTCGTTGCCTTCCCTTAATATATTTGTGGACGAGAGGTATCATTTAAAACTCTGCAGGTTTGTGAATTGCAGTGCCCCTGAGCTCCATTTTTCAACTCGCTTTTTTGGGAGCTGGCCGCAAAAGCGCAGGATTGCTTCAGGCCCTCTTCTTGTTCTGGGGGGCAGGCTGAGCTTGTGCTTAATTCTTCTTCCTGATGGGAAAATAGAGTGACCTGTGCCTGTCCCAACACCTAGAGCTAGTCTCTCATTGGTTCCCCCTCTTCCCGTTCATCCTCAGGACAAATTGCAACCTTTACGGAACAGGAGGTTAAAGGTGCTGATTCTCCAAGGAGGGAGATGGCTAGTAAATCGGCTGGAATGGCGAACCCGAGCAAAGGAGATGAGAAATGAGGTGCGTTTTAGAAACCTTACCCGATCACACGGTGTACCATCTTCTGGGTTTCTCATGCCTGTTTTCGATGTAGGAAGATGCCCTTGAACCTGGAGATTTGGGACCCATGGGATGAGTACCATGCAGTATTACTTGAAAGGGTCTGCGTTGGCTCACCCAACCTCACCGAACCTCTCAGCCCCAAGAGTGTCCACCCTTATGTCTCAATCAGCTGTGGGTCTAGATATGGTCAATCCAGGTTGCATCACAGCCCCTGAACGAATTTTGTAAGAATTTCTCTCTCTTTCACTCACTTTGTTTCACGGGTTTTGAAAAGTAATTTATTTTTATAATGGGGTTTAGCTGCTTTTCACGGCTGTGTTTATGCCTCTTTACACCCCCTTGACTCACTTACAGAGAGATATCAATACATAGGTTTGAAGATTCTTACTAGTCAGATATATTCTTGTGCGATGAATAGGGGGTGTTGAGTCCAGGTCACTGAAAAAGGAATAGGTCTTGTCTCTTACATATTGGGTTTATGGAACGGTATCTGAGCTAATTTGAAACCCTTGTTTTATGCATCACCCCACCTCACCTTTCCCGTTCAGCAGCCATAGTGTGTTTTCTAAACGTGTGACTCTGTTCTGTTTTGCAATTCAGTTCAAGTGTAGCGGTTTTTACATTCCCTCTATAAGTGATATCTTAGGATAAGTGTCTTTTTCTGTGTGACTTATTTCACTTAGAATCGTCGTACCTAAATCCACTCATCGTGCTGCTACTAGCCTTATGACGTAGATTTCATGGCTGAGTGATATTCCATTGTACATGAGGACCACAACTTCTTTATCCATTTTTCTCTTTCCTAGGATATTTAAGGTGTAATGAAGTGGGGGTTCTTGTCAACAGAGCAGCCCTCAACTTTGGGGTGCCTGTGTCTTGCTGATTTTCAGTTTTCCCAATTTATACGCCCATGAGTGGAAGTGCCCTATGCTCTCCAAGCTGTGTTTTTTAGATGTTTCAGAACACACCGTAGACTTCTCCAGAGTGGCTGTTGGCAATTTACATCCCACCCATCAGCGTAGCAAGGCTCCCATTTCTCCATGGCCGGTCCTGCATTTCTGGTTTGGACACTTTTTTCCGCATGGCCCTTTTGCCCGCTGGGAAGCGAGACTTCTTTGGAGCGCTGATTTGCCTTTCCAGGTTACTTGGTTGGCCAAAAAGGGCGTATGCGTTTTTTCCTGAATATATTCAGGAAAAAACGCATACGCCCTTTTTGGCCAAGGGCATCATTGTCCACGTTTTGCCGCTTTTCATGTGCTTTCAAGGCGATTCGAATCTACCTCCTGAAATCTGTTTCCGGCAATTCTGCCTTGCTTTCAAAGCCTCTTCTTTGCCTTCCCTTAATATATTTGTGGACGAGAGGTATCATTTAAAACTCTGCATGTTTGTGAATTGCAGTGCCCCTGAGCTCCATTTTTCAACTCGCTTTTTTGGGAGCTGGCCGCAAAGGCGCAGGATTGCTTCAGGCCCTCTTCTGGTTCTGGGGGGCAGGCTGAGCTTGTGCTTAATTCTTCTTCCTGATGGGAAAATAGAGTGACCTGTGCCTGTCCCAACACCTAGAGCTAGTCTCTCATTGGTTCCCCCTCTTCCCGTTCATCCTCAGGACAAATTGCAACCTTTACGGAACAGGAGGTTAAAGGTGCTGATTCTCCAAGGAGGGAGATGGCTAGTAAATCGGCTGGAATGGCGATCCCGAGCAAAGGAGATGAGAAATGAGGTGCGTTTTAGAAACATTACCCGATCACACGGTGTACCATCTTCTGGGTTTCCCATGCATGTTTTCGTTGTAGGAAGATGCCCTTGAACCTGGAGATTTGGGACCCATGGGATGGGTACCATGCAGTATTACTTGAAAGGGTCTGCGTTGGCTCACCCAACCTCACCGAACCTCTCAGCCCCAAGAGTGTCCACCCTTATGTCTCAATCAGCTGTGGGTCTAGATATGGTCAATCCAGGTTGCATCACAGCCCCTGAACGAATTTTGTAAGAATTTCTCTCTCTTTCACTGTCTTTGTTTCACGGGTTTTGAAAAGTAATTTATTTTTATAATGGGGTTTAGCTGCTTTTCACGGCTGTGTTTATGCCGCTTTACACCCCCTTGACTCACTTACAGAGAGATATCAATACATAGGTTTGAAGATTCTTACTAGTCAGATATATTCTTGTGCGGTGAATAGGGGGTGTTGAGGCCAGTTCACTGAGCAAGGAGAAGGTCTTGTCTACTACATATTGGGTTTATTGAACGGTATCTGAGCTAATTTGAAACCCTTGATTTATGCATCACCCCACCTCACCTTTCCCGTTCAGCAGCCATAGTGTGTTTTCTAAACGTGTGACTCTGTTCTGTTTTGGAATTCAGTTCAAGTGTAGCGGTTTTTACATTCCCTCTATAAGTGATATCTTATGATAAGTGTCTTTTTCTGTGTGACTTATTTCTCTTAGAATCGTCGTACCTAAATCCACTAATCGTGCTGCTACTAGCCTTATGACGTGGATTAGATGGCTGAGTGATATTCCATTGTACATGAGGACCACAAGTTCTTTATCCACTTTTCTCTTTCCTAGGATATTTAAGGTGTAATGAAGTGGGGGTTCTTGTCAACAGAGCAGCCCTCAACTTTGGGGTGCCTGTGTCTTGCTGATTTTTAGTTTTCCCAATTTATACGCCCATGAGTGGAAGTGCCCTATGCTCTCCAAGCTGTGTTTTTTAGATGTTTCAGGACACACCGTACACTTCTCCAGAGTGGCTGTTGGCAATTTACATCCCGCCCATCACCGTAGCAAGGCTCCCATTTCTCCATGGCCTGTCCTGCATTTCTGGTTTGGACACTTTTTTCCGCATGGCCCTTTTGCCCGCTGGGAAGCGAGACTTCTTTGGAGCGCTGATTTGCCTTTCCAGGTTGCTTGGTTGGCCAAAAAGGGCGTATGCGTTTTTTCTTGAATATATTCAGGAAAAAACGCATACGCCCTTTTTGGCCAAGGGCATCATTGTCCACGTTTTGCCGCTTTTCATGTGCTTTCAAGGCGATTCGAATCTACCTCCTGAAATTTGTTTCCTGCAATTCTGCCTTGCTTTCAAAGCCTCTTCGTTGCCTTCCCTCAATATATTTGTGGACGAGAGTTATCATTTATAACTCTGCAGGTTTGTGAATTGCAGTGCCCCTGAGCTCCATTTTTCCAGTCGCTTTTTTGGGAGCTAGCCACAAAAGTGCAGGATTGCTTCAGGCCCTCTTCTGGTTCTGGGGGGCAGGCTGAGCTTGTGCTTAAATCTTCTTCCTGATGGGAAAATAGAGTGACCTGTGCCTGTCCCAACCCCTAGAGCTAGTCTCTCATTGGTTCCCGTCTTCCCGTTCATCCTCAGGACAAATTGCAACCTGTACGGAACAGGAGATTAAAGGTGCTGATTCTCCAAGGAGGGAGATGGCTAGTAAAGCGGCTGGAATGGCGAACCCGAGCACAAGGAGATGAGAAATGAGGTGCGTTTTAGAAACCTTTCCCGATCACACGGTGTACCATCTTCTGGGTTTCTCATGCCTGTTTTCGATGTAGGAAGATGCCCTTGAACCTGGAGATTTGGGACCCATGGGATGGGTACCATGCAGTATTACTTGAAAGGGTCTGCGTTGGCTCACCCAACCTCACCGAACCTCTCAGCCCCAAGAGTGTCCACCCTGATGTCTCAATCAGCTGTGGGTCTAGATATGGTCAATCCAGGTTGCATCACAGCCCCTGAACGAATTTTGGAAGAATTTCTCTCTCTTTCACTGTCTTTGTTTCACGGGTTTTGAAAAGTAATTTATTTTTATAATGGGGTTTAGCTGCTTTTCACGGCTGTGTTTATGCCGCTTTACACCCCCTTGACTCACTTACAGAGAGATATCAATACATAGGTTGGAAGATTGTTACTAGTCAGATATATTCTTGTGCGGTGAATAGGGGGTGTTGAGTCCAGTTCACTGAAAAAGGAATAGGCCTTGTCTCTTACATATTGGGTTTATGGAACGGTATCTGAGCTAATTTGAAACCCTTGTTTTATGCATCACCCCACCTCACCTTTCCCGTTCAGCAGCCATAGTGTGTTTTCTAAACGTGTGACTCTGTTCTGTTTTGTAATTCAGTTCAAGTGTAGCGGTTTTTACATTCCCTCTATAAGTGATATCTTAGGATAAGTGTCTTTTTCTGTGTGACTTATTTCACTTAGAATCGTCGTACCTAAATCCACTCATCGTGCTGCTACTAGCCTTATGACGTAGATTTCATGGCTGAGTGATATTCCATTGTACATGAGGACCCCAACTTCTTTATCCATTTTTCTCTTTCCTAGGATATTTAAGGTGTAATGAAGTGGGGGTTCTTGACAACAGAGCAGCCCTCAACTTTGGGGTGCCTGTGTCTTGCTGATTTTTAGTTTTCCCAATTTATACGCCCATGAGTGGAAGTGCCCTATGCTCTCCGAGCTGTGTTTTTTAGATGTTTCAGAACACACCGTACACTTCTCCAGAGTGGCTGTTGGCAATTTACATCCCACCGATCAGCGTAGCAAGGCTCCCATTTCTCCATGGCCGGTCCTGCATTTCTGGTTTGGACACTTTTTTCCGCATGGCCCTTTTGCCCGCTGGGAAGTGAGACTTCTTTGGAGCGCTGATTTGCCTTTCCAGGTTGCTTGGTTGGCCAAAAAGGGCGTATGCGTTTTTTCCTGAATATATTCAGGAAAAAACGCATACGCCCTTTTTGGCCAAGGGCATCATTGTCCACGTTTTGCCGCTTTTCATGTGCTTTCAAGGCGATTCGAATCTACCTCCTGAAATCTGTTTCCTGCAATTCTGCCTTGCTTTCAAAGCCTCTTCGTTGCCTTCTCTCAATATATTTGTGGACGAGAGTTATCATTTATAACTCTGCAGGTTTGTGAATTGCAGTGCCCCTGAGCTCCATTTTTCCAGTCGCTTTTTTGGGAGCTGGCCGCAAAAGCGCAGGATTGCTTCAGGCCCTCTTCTGGTCCTGGGGGGCAGGCTGAGCTTGTGCTTAATTCTTCTTCCTGATGGGAAAATAGAGTGACCTGTGCCTGTCCCAACACCTAGAGCTAGTCTCTCATTGGTTCCCCCTCTTCCCGTTCATCCTCAGGACAATTTGCAACCTGTACGGAACAGGAGGTTAAAGGTGCTGATTCTCCAAGGAGGGAGATTGCTAGTAAATCGGCTGGAATGGCGAACCCGACCAAAGGAGATGAGAAATGAGGTGCGTTTTAGAAACCTTTCCCGATCACACGGTGTACCATCTTCTGGGTTTCTCATGCCTGTTTTCGATGTAGGAAGATGCCCTTGAACCTGGAGATTTGGGACCCATGGGATGGGTACCATGCAGTATTACTTGAAAGGGTCTGCGTTGGCTCACCCAACCTCACGGAACCTCTCAGCCCCAAGAGTGTCCACCCTTATGTCTCAATCAGCTGTGGGTCTAGATATGGTCAATCCAGGTTGCATCACAGCCCCTGAACGAATTTTGTAAGAATTTCTCTCTCTTTCACTCACTTTGTTTCACGGGTTTTGAAAAGTAATTTATTTTTATAATGGGGTTTAGCTGCTTTTCACGGCTGTGTTTATGCCTCTTTACACCCCCTTGACTCACTTACAGAGAGATATCAATACATAGGTTTGAAGATTCTTACTAGTCAGATATATTCTTGTGCGATGAATAGGGGGTGTTGAGTCCAGGTCACTGAAAAAGGAATAGGTCTTGTCTCTTACATATTGGGTTTATGGAACGGTATCTGAGCTAATTTGAAACCCTTGTTTTATGCATCACCCCACCTCACCTTTCCCGTTCAGCAGCCATAGTGTGTTTTCTAAACGTGTGACTCTGTTCTGTTTTGCAATTCAGTTCAAGTGTAGCGGTTTTTACATTCCCTCTATAAGTGATATCTTAGGATAAGTGTCTTTTTCTGTGTGACTTATTTCACTTAGAATCGTCGTACCTAAATCCACTCATCGTGCTGCTACTAGCCTTATGACGTAGATTTCATGGCTGAGTGATATTCCATTGTACATGAGGACCACAACTTCTTTATCCATTTTTCTCTTTCCTAGGATATTTAAGGTGTAATGAAGTGGGGGTTCTTGTCAACAGAGCAGCCCTCAACTTTGGGGTGCCTGTGTCTTGCTGATTTTTAGTTTTCCCAATTTATACGCCCATGAGTGGAAGTGCCCTATGCTCTCCAAGCTGTGTTTTTTAGATGTTTCAGAACACACCGTAGACTTCTCCAGAGTGGCTGTTGGCAATTTACATCCCACCCATCAGCGTAGCAAGGCTCCCATTTCTCCATGGCCGGTCCTGCATTTCTGGTTTGGACACTTTTTTCCGCATGGCCCTTTTGCCCGCTGGGAAGCGAGACTTCTTTGGAGCGCTGATTTGCCTTTCCAGGTTACTTGGTTGGCCAAAAAGGGCGTATGCGTTTTTTCCTGAATATATTCAGGAAAAAACGCATACGCCCTTTTTGGCCAAGGGCATCATTGTCCACGTTTTGCCGCTTTTCATGTGCTTTCAAGGCGATTCGAATCTACCTCCTGAAATCTGTTTCCGGCAATTCTGCCTTGCTTTCAAAGCCTCTTCTTTGCCTTCCCTTAATATATTTGTGGACGAGAGGTATCATTTAAAACTCTGCATGTTTGTGAATTGCAGTGCCCCTGAGCTCCATTTTTCAACTCGCTTTTTTGGGAGCTGGCCGCAAAGGCGCAGGATTGCTTCAGGCCCTCTTCTGGTTCTGGGGGGCAGGCTGAGCTTGTGCTTAATTCTTCTTCCTGATGGGAAAATAGAGTGACCTGTGCCTGTCCCAACACCTAGAGCTAGTCTCTCATTGGTTCCCCCTCTTCCCGTTCATCCTCAGGACAAATTGCAACCTTTACGGAACAGGAGGTTAAAGGTGCTGATTCTCCAAGGAGGGAGATGGCTAGTAAATCGGCTGGAATGGCGATCCCGAGCAAAGGAGATGAGAAATGAGGTGCGTTTTAGAAACATTACCCGATCACACGGTGTACCATCTTCTGGGTTTCCCATGCATGTTTTCGTTGTAGGAAGACGCCCTTGAACCTGGAGATTTGGGACCCATGGGATGGGTACCATGCAGTATTACTTGAAAGGGTCTGCGTTGGCTCACCCAACCTCACCGAACCTCTCAGCCCCAAGAGTGTCCACCCTTATGTCTCAATCAGCTGTGGGTCTAGATATGGTCAATCCAGGTTGCATCACAGCCCCTGAACGAATTTTGTAAGAATTTCTCTCTCTTTCACTGTCTTTGTTTCACGGGTTTTGAAAAGTAATTTATTTTTATAATGGGGTTTAGCTGCTTTTCACGGCTGTGTTTATGCCGCTTTACACCCCCTTGACTCACTTACAGAGAGATATCAATACATAGGTTTGAAGATTCTTACTAGTCAGATATATTCTTGTGCGGTGAATAGGGGGTGTTGAGGCCAGTTCACTGAGCAAGGAGAAGGTCTTGTCTACTACATATTGGGTTTATTGAACGGTATCTGAGCTAATTTGAAACCCTTGATTTATGCATCACCCCACCTCACCTTTCCCGTTCAGCAGCCATAGTGTGTTTTCTAAACGTGTGACTCTGTTCTGTTTTGGAATTCAGTTCAAGTGTAGCGGTTTTTACATTCCCTCTATAAGTGATATCTTATGATAAGTGTCTTTTTCTGTGTGACTTATTTCTCTTAGAATCGTCGTACCTAAATCCACTAATCGTGCTGCTACTAGCCTTATGACGTGGATTTCATGGCTGAGTGATATTCCATTGTACATGAGGACCACAAGTTCTTTATCCACTTTTCTCTTTCCTAGGATATTTAAGGTGTAATGAAGTGGGGGTTCTTGTCAACAGAGCAGCCCGAAACGTTGGGGTGCCTGTGTCTTGCTGATTTTTAGTTTTCCCAATTTATACGCCCATGAGTGGAAGTGCCCTATGCTCTCCAAGCTGTGTTTTTTAGATGTTTCAGGACACACCGTACACTTCTCCAGAGTGGCTGTTGGCAATTTACATCCCGCCCATCACCGTAGCAAGGCTCCCATTTCTCCATGGCCTGTCCTGCATTTCTGGTTTGGACACTTTTTTCCGCATGGCCCTTTTGCCCGCTGGGAAGCGAGACTTCTTTGGAGCGCTGATTTGCCTTTCCAGGTTGCTTGGTTGGCCAAAAAGGGCGTATGCGTTTTTTCTTGAATATATTCAGGAAAAAACGCATACGCCCTTTTTGGCCAAGGGCATCATTGTCCACGTTTTGCCGCTTTTCATGTGCTTTCAAGGCGATTCGAATCTACCTCCTGAAATTTGTTTCCTGCAATTCTGCCTTGCTTTCAAAGCCTCTTCGTTGCCTTCCCTCAATATATTTGTGGACGAGAGTTATCATTTATAACTCTGCAGGTTTGTGAATTGCAGTGCCCCTGAGCTCCATTTTTCCAGTCGCTTTTTTGGGAGCTAGCCACAAAAGTGCAGGATTGCTTCAGGCCCTCTTCTGGTTCTGGGGGGCAGGCTGAGCTTGTGCTTAAATCTTCTTCCTGATGGGAAAATAGAGTGACCTGTGCCTGTCCCAACCCCTAGAGCTAGTCTCTCATTGGTTCCCGTCTTCCCGTTCATCCTCAGGACAAATTGCAACCTGTACGGAACAGGAGATTAAAGGTGCTGATTCTCCAAGGAGGGAGATGGCTAGTAAAGCGGCTGGAATGGCGAACCCGAGCACAAGGAGATGAGAAATGAGGTGCGTTTTAGAAACCTTTCCCGATCACACGGTGTACCATCTTCTGGGTTTCTCATGCCTGTTTTCGATGTAGGAAGATGCCCTTGAACCTGGAGATTTGGGACCCATGGGATGGGTACCATGCAGTATTACTTGAAAGGGTCTGCGTTGGCTCACCCAACCTCACCGAACCTCTCAGCCCCAAGAGTGTCCACCCTGATGTCTCAATCAGCTGTGGGTCTAGATATGGTCAATCCAGGTTGCATCACAGCCCCTGAACGAATTTTGGAAGAATTTCTCTCTCTTTCACTGTCTTTGTTTCACGGGTTTTGAAAAGTAATTTATTTTTATAATGGGGTTTAGCTGCTTTTCACGGCTGTGTTTATGCCGCTTTACACCCCCTTGACTCACTTACAGAGAGATATCAATACATAGGTTGGAAGATTGTTACTAGTCAGATATATTCTTGTGCGGTGAATAGGGGGTGTTGAGTCCAGTTCACTGAAAAAGGAATAGGCCTTGTCTCTTACATATTGGGTTTATGGAACGGTATCTGAGCTAATTTGAAACCCTTGTTTTATGCATCACGCCACCTCACCTTTCCCGTTCAGCAGCCATAGTGTGTTTTCTAAACGTGTGACTCTGTTCTGTTTTGTAATTCAGTTCAAGTGTAGCGGTTTTTACATTCCCTCTATAAGTGATATCTTAGGATAAGTGTCTTTTTCTGTGTGACTTATTTCACTTAGAATCGTCGTACCTAAATCCACTCATCGTGCTGCTACTAGCCTTATGACGTAGATTTCATGGCTGAGTGATATTCCATTGTACATGAGGACCCCAACTTCTTTATCCATTTTTCTCTTTCCTAGGATATTTAAGGTGTAATGAAGTGGGGGTTCTTGTCAACAGAGCAGCCCTCAACTTTGGGGTGCCTGTGTCTTGCTGATTTTTAGTTTTCCCAATTTATACGCCCATGAGTGGCAGTGCCCTATGCTCTCCAAGCTGTGTTTTTTAGATGTTTCAGGACACACCGTACACTTCTCCCTAGTGGATGTTGGCAATTTACATCCCGCCCATCAGCGTAGCAAGGCTCCCATTTCTCCATGGCCGGTCCTGCATTTCTGGTTTGGACACTTTTTTCCGCATGGCCCTTTTGCCCGCTGGGAAGCGAGACTTCTTTGGAGCGCTGATTTGCCTTTCCAGGTTGCTTGGTTGGCCAAAAAGGGCGTATGCGTTTTTTCCTGAATATATTCAGGAAAAAACGCATACGCCCTTTTTGGCCAAGGGCATCATTGTCCACGTTTTGCCGCTTTTCATGTGCTTTCAAGGCGATTCGAATCTACCTCCTGAAATCTGTTTCCTGCAATTCTGCCTTGCTTTCAAAGCCTCTTCGTTGCCTTCTCTCAATATATTTGTGGACGAGAGTTATCATTTATAACTCTGCAGGTTTGTGAATTGCAGTGCCCCTGAGCTCCATTTTTCCAGTCGCTTTTTTGGGAGCTAGCCGCAAAAGTGCAGGATTGCTTCAGGCCCTCTTCTGGTTCTGGGAGGTAGGCTGAGCTTGTGGTTAATTCTTCTTCCTGATGGGAAAATAGTGTGACCTGTGCCTGTCCCAACCCCTAGAGCTAGTCTCTCATTGGTTCCCCTCTTCCCGTTCATCCTCAGGACAAATTGCAACCTGTACGGAACAGGAGATTAAAGGTGCTGATTCTCCAAGGAGGGAGATGGCTAGTAAAGCGGCTGGAATGGCGAACCCGAGCACAAGGAGATGAGAAATGAGGGGCGTTTTAGAAACCTTTCCCGATCACACGGTGTACCATCTTCTGGGTTTCTCATGCATGTTTTCGACGTAGGAAGATGCCCTTGAACCTGGAGATTTGGGACCCATGGGATGGGTACCATGCAGTATTACATTAAAGGGTCTTCGTTGGCTCACGCAACCTCACCAAAACTCTCAGCCCCAAGAGTGTCCACCCTTATGTCTCAATCAGCTGTGGGTCTAGATATGGTCAATCCAGGTTGCATCACAGCCCCTGAACGAATTTTGTAAGAATTTCTCTCTCTTTCACTGTCTTTGTTTCACGGGTTTTGATAAGTAATTTATTTTTATAATGGGGTTTAGCTGCTTTTCACGGCTGTGTTTAGGACGCTTTACACCCAATTGACTCACTTACAGAGAGATATCAATACATAGGTTTGAAGATTCTTACTAGTCAGATATATTCTTGTGCGGTGAATAGGGTGTGTTGAGGCCAGTTCACTGAGCAAGGAGTAGGTCTTGTCTACTAGATATTGGGTTTATGGAACGGTATCTGAGCTAATTTGAAACCCTTGATTTATGCATCACCCCACCTCACCTTTCCCGTTCAGCAACCATAGTGTGTTTTCTAAACGTGTGACTCTGTTCTGTTTTGTAATTCAGTTCAAGTGTAGCGGTTTTTACATTCCCTCTATAAGTGATATCTTATGATAAGTGTCTTTTTCTGTGTGACTTATTTCATTTAGAATCGTCGTACCTAAATCCACTCATCGTGCTGCTACTAGCCTTATGACGTGGATTTCATGGCTGAGTGATATTCCATTGTACATGAGGACCACAAGTTCTTTATCCACTTTTCTCTTTCCTAGGATATTTAAGGTGTAATGAAGTGGGGGTTCTTGTCAACAGAGCAGCCCTAAACTTTGGGGTGCCTGTGTCTTGCTGATTTTTAGTTTTCCCAATTTATACGCCCATGAGTGGAAGTGCCCTATGCTCTCCAAGCTGTGTTTTTTAGATGTTTCAGGACACACCGTACACTTCTCCAGAGTGGCTGTTGGCAATTTACATCCTGCCCATCAGCGTAGCAAGGCTCCCATTTCTCCATGGCCTGTCCTGCATTTCTGGTTTGGACACTTTTTTCCGCATGGCCCTTTTGCCCGCTGGGAAACGAGACTTCTTTGGAGCGCTGATTTGCCTTTCCCGGTTGCTTGGTTGGCCAAAAAGGGCGTATGCGTTTTTTCCTGAATATATTCAGGAAAAAACGCATACGCCCTTTTTGGCCAAGGGCATCATTGTCCACGTTTTGCCGCTTTTCATGTGCTCTCAAGGCGATTCGAATCTACCTCCTGAAATCTGTTTCCTGCAATTCTGCCTTGCTTTCAAAGCCTCTTCGTTGCCTTCCCTCAATATATTTGTGGACGAGAGTTATCGTTTATAACTCTGCAGGTTTGTGAATTGCAGTGCCCCTGAGCTCCATTTTTCCAGTCGCTTTTTTGAGAACTGGCCGCAAAAGTGCAGGATTGCTTCAGGCCCTCATCTGGTTCTGGGGGGTAGGCTGAGCTTGTGGTTAATTCTTCTTCTTGATGCGAAAATAGAGTGACCTGTGCCTGTCCCAACACCTAGAGCTAGTCTCTCATTGGTTCCCCCTCTTCCCGTTCATCCTCAGGACAAATTGCAACCTGTACGGAACAGGAGGTTAAAGGTGCTGATTCTCCAAGGAGGGAGATGGCTAGTAAAGCCGCTGGAATGGCGAACCCGAGCAAAAGGAGATGAGAAATGAGGTGCGTTTTAGAAACCTTTCCCGATCACACGGTGTACCATCTTCTGGGTTTCTCATGAATGTTTTCGACGTAGGAAGATGCCCTTGAACCTGGAGATTTGGGACCCAAGGGATGGGTACCATGCAATATTACTTTAAAGGGTCTGCGTTGGCTCAGGCAACCTCACCAAAACTCTCAGCCCCAAGAGTGTCCACCCTTATGTCTCAATCAGCTGTGGGTCTAGATATGGTCAATCCAGGTTGCATCACAGCCCCTGAACGAATTTTGTAAGAATTTCTTTCTTTTTCACTGTCTTTGTTTCACGGGTTTTGAAAAGTAATTTATTTTTATAATGGGGTTTAGCTGCTTTTCACGGCTGTGTTTAGGACGCTTTACACCCAATTGACTCACTTACAGAGAGATATCAATACATAGGTTTGAAGATTCTTACTAGTCAGATATATTCTTGTGCGGTGAATAGGGGGTGTTGAGGCCAGTTCACTGAGCAAGGAGTAGGTCTTGTCTACTACATATTGGGTTTATGGAACGGTATCTGAGATAATTTGAAACCCTTGATTTATGCATCACCCCACCTCACCTTTCCCGTTCAGCAACCATAGTGTGTTTTCTAAACGTGTGACTCTGTTCTGCTTTGTAATTCAGTTCAAGTGTAGCGGTTTTTACATTCCCTCTATAAGTGATATCTTATGATAAGTGTCTTTTTCTGTGTGACTTATTTCATTTAGAATCGTCGTACCTAAATCCACTCATCGTGCTGCTACTAGCCTTATGACGTGGATTTCATGGCTGAGTGATATTCCATTGTACATGAGGACCACAAGTTCTTTATCCACTTTTCTCTTTCCTAGGATATTTAAGGTGTAATGAAGTGGGGGTTCTTGTCAACAGAGCAGCCCTCAACTTTGGGGTGCCTGTGTCTTGCTGATTTTTAGTTTTCCCAATTTATACGCCCATGAGTGGAAGTGCCCTATGCTCTCCAAGCTGTGTTTTTTAGATGTTTCAGGACACACCGTACACTTCTCCAGAGTGGCTGTTGGCAATTTACATCCCGCCCATCAGAGTAACAAGGCTCCCATTTCTCCATGGCCGGTCCTGCATTTCTGGTTTGGACACTTTTTTCCGCATGGCCCTTTTGCCCGCTGGGAAGCGAGACTTCTTTGGAGCGCTGATTTGCCTTTCCAGGTTTCTTGGTTGGCCAAAAAGGGCGTATGCGTTTTTTCCTGAATATATTCAGGAAAAAACGCATACGCCCTTTTTGGCCAAGGGCATCATTGTCCACGTTTTGCCGCTTTTCATGTGCTTTCAAGGCGATTCGAATCTACCTCCTGAAATCTGTTTCCGGCAATTCTGCCTTGCTTTCAAAGCCTCTTCGTTGCCTTCCCTTAATATATTTGTGGACGAGAGGTATCATTTAAAACTCTGCATGTTTGTGAATTGCAGTGCCCCTGAGATCCATTTTTCAACTCGCTTTTTTGGGAGCTGGCCGCAAAGGCGCAGGATTGCTTCAGGCCCTCTTCTGGTTCTGGGGGGCAGGCTGAGCTTGTGCTTAATTCTTCTTCCTGATGGGAAAATAGAGTGACCTGTGCCTGTCCCAACACCTAGAGCTAGTCTCTCATTGGTTCCCCCTCTTCCCGTTCATCCTCAGGACAAATTGCAACCTGTACGGAACCGGAGGTTAAAGGTGCTGATTCTCCAAGGAGGGAGATGGCTAGTAAATCGGCTGGAATGGCAAACCCGAGCAAAGGAGATGAGAAATGAGGTGCGTTTTAGAAACCTTTCCCGATCACACGGTGTACCATCTTCTGGGTTTCTCATGCCTGTTTTTGATGTAGGAAGATGCCCTTGAATCTGGAGATTTGGGACCCATGGGATGGGTACCATGCAGTATTACTTGAAAGGGTCTGCGTTGGCTCACCCAACCTCACCGAACCTCTCAGGCACAAGAGTGTCCACCCTTATGTCACAATCAGCTGTGGGTCTAGATATGGTCAATCTAGGTTGCATCACAGCCCCTGAACAAATTTTGTAAGAATTTCTCTCTCTTTAACTGTCTTTGTTTCACGGGTTTTGAAAAGTAATTTATTTTTATAATGGGGTTTAGCTGCTTTTCACGGCTGTGTTTATCCCGCTTTACACCCCCTTGACTCACTTACAGAGAGATATCAATACATAGGTTTGAAGATTCTTACTAGTCAGATATATTCTTGTGTGGTGAATAGGGGGTGTTGAGTCCAGTTCACTGAAAAAGGAATAGGTCTTGTCTGTTACATATTGGGTTTATGGAACGGTATCGGAGCTAATTTGAAACCCTTGTTTTATGCATCACCCCACCTCACCTTTCCCGTTCAGCAGCCATAGTGTGTTTTCTAAACGTGTGATTCTGTTCTGTTTTGTAATTCAGTTCAAGTGTAGCGGTTTTTACATTCCCTCTCTAAGTGAAATCTTATGATAAGTGTCTTTTTCTGTGTGACTTATTTCACTTAGAATCGTCGTACCTAAATCCACTCATCGTGCTGCTACTAGCCTTATGACGTTGATTTCATGGCTGAGTGATATTCCATTGTACATGAGGACCACAACTTCTTTATCCATTTTTCTCTTTCCTAGGATATTTAAGGTGTAATGAAGTGGGGGTTCCTGTCAACAGAGCAGCCCTAAACTTTGGGGTGCCTGTGTCTTGCTGATTTTTAGTTTTCCCAATTTATACGCCCATGAGTGGAAGTGCCCTATGCTCTCCAAGCTGTGTTTTTTAGATGTTTCAGGACACACTGTACACTTCTCCAGAGTGGCTGTTGGCAATTTACATCCCGCCCATCAGCGTAGCAAGGCTCCCATTTCTCCATGGCCGGTCCTGCATTTCTGGTTTGGACACTTTTTTCCGCATGGCCCTTTTGCCCGCTGGGAAGCGAGACTTCTTTGGAGCGCTGATTTGCCTTTCCAGGTTGCTTGGTTGGCCAAAAAGGGCGTATGCGTTTTTTCCTGAATATATTCAGGAAAAAACGCATACGCCCTTTTTGGCCAAGGGCATCATTGTCCACGTTTTGCCGCTTTTCATGTGCTTTCAAGGCGATTCGAATCTACCTCCTGAAATCTGTTTCCTGCAATTCTGCCTTGCTTTCAAAGCCTCTTCGTTGCCTTCCCTTAATATATTTGTGGGCGAGAGATATCATTTAAAACTCTGCAGGTTTGTGAATTGCAGTGCCCCTGAGCTCCATTTTTCAACTCGCTTTTTTGGGAGCTGGCCGCAAAAGCGCAGGATTGCTTCAGGCCCTCTTCTGGTTCTGGGGGGCAGGCTGAGCTTGGGCTTAATTCTTCTTCCTGATGGGAAAATAGAGTGACCTGTGCCTGTCCCAACACCTAGAGCTAGTCTCTCATTGGTTCCCCCTCTTCCCGTTCATCCTCAGGACAAATTGCAACCTGTACGGAAGAGGAGGTTAAAGGTGCTGATTCTCCAAGGAGGGAGATGGCTAGTAAATCGGCTGGAATGGCGAACCCGAGCAAAGGAGATGAGAAATGAGGTGCGTTTTAGAAACCTTTCCCGATCACACGGTGTACCATCTTCTGGGTTTCTCATGCCTGTTTTCGACGTAGGAAGATGCCCTTGAACCTGGAGATTTGGGACCCATGGGATGGGTACCATGCAGTATTACTTGAAAGGGTCTGCGTTGGCTCACCCAACCTCACCGAACCTCTCAGCCACAAGAGTGTCCACCCTTATGTCACAATCAGCTGTGGGTCTAGATATGGTCAATCTAGGTTGCATCACAGCCCCTGAACAAATTTTGTAAGAATTTCTCTCTCTTTAACTGTCTTTGTTTCACGGGTTTTGAAAAGTAATTTATTTTTATAATGGGGTTTAGCTGCTTTTCACGGCTGTGTTTATGCCGCTTTACACCCCCTTGACTCACTTACAGAGAGATATCAATACATAGGTTTGAAGATTCTTACTAGTCACATATATTCTTGTGTGGTGAATAGGGGGTGTTGAGTCCAGTTCACTGAAAAAGGAATAGGTCTTGTCTCTTACATATTGGGTTTATGGAACGGTATCGGAGCTAATTTGAAACCCTTGTTTTATGCATCACCCCACCTCACCTTTCCCGTTCAGCAGCCATAGTGTGTTTTCTAAACGTGTGACTCTGTTCTGTTTTGTAATTCAGTTCAAGTGTAGCGGTTTTTACATTCCCTCTCTAAGTGAAATCTTATGATAAGTGTCTTTTTCTGTGTGACTTATTTCACTTAGAATCGTCGTACCTAAATCCACTCATCGTGCTGCTACTAGCCTTATGACGTTGATTTCATGGCTGAGTGATATTCCATTGTACATGAGGACCACAACTTCTTTATCCATTTTTCTCTTTCCTAGGATATTTAAGGTGTAATGAAGTGGGGGTTCTTGTCAACAGAGCAGCCCTAAACTTTGGGGTGCCTGTGTCTTGCTGATTTTTAGTTTTCCCAATTTATACGCCCATGAGTGGAAGTGCCCTATGCTCTCCAAGCTGTGTTTTTTAGATGTTTCAGGACACACCGTACACTTCTCCAGAGTGGCTGTTGGCAATTTACATCCCGCCCATCAGCGTAGCAAGGCTCCCATTTCTCCATGGCCGGTCATGCAGTTCTGGTTTGGACACATTTTTCCGCATGGCCCTTTTGCCCGCTGGGAAGCGAGACTTCTTTGGAGCGCTGATTTGCCTTTCCAGGTTGCTTGGTTGGCCAAAAAGGGCGTATGCGTTTTTTCCTGAATATATTCAGGAAAAAACGCATACGCCCTTTTTGGCCAAGGGCATCATTGTCCACGTTTTGCCGCTTTTCATGTGCTTTCAAGGCGATTCGAATCTACCTCCTGAAATCTGTTTCCTGCAATTCTGCCTTGCTTTCAAAGCCTCTTCGTTGCCTTCCCTTAATATATTTGTGGGCGAGAGGTATCATTTAAAACTCTGCAGGTTTGTGAATTGCAGTGCCCCTGAGCTCTATTTTTCAACTCGCTTTTTTGGGAGCTGGCCACAAATGCGCAGGATTGCTTCAGGCCCTCTTCTGGTTCTGGGGGGCAGGCTGAGCTTGTGCTTAATTCTTCTTCCTGATGGGAAAATAGAGTGACCTGTGCCTGTCCCAACACCTAGAGCTTGTCTCTCATTGGTTCCCCCTCTTCCCGTTCATCCTCAGGACAAATTGCAACCTGTACGGAACAGGAGGTTAAAGGTGCTGATTCTCCAAGGAGGGAGATGGCTAGTAAATCGGCTGGAATGGCGAACCCGAGCAAAGGAGATGAGAAATGAGGTGCGTTTTAGAAACCTTTCCCGATCACACGGTGTACCATCTTCTGGGTTTCTCATGCCTGTTTTCAATGTAGGAAGATGCCCTTGAACCTGGAGATTTGGGACCCATGGGATGGGTACCATGCAGTATTACTTGAAAGGGTCTGCATTGGCTCACCCAACCTCACCGAACCTCTCAGCCCCAAGAGTGTCCACCCTTATGTCTCAATCAGCTGTGGGTCTAGATATGGTCAATCCAGGTTGCATCACAGCCCCTGAACGAATTTTGGAAGAATTTCTCTCTCTTTCACTGTCTTTGTTTCACGGGTTTTGAAAAGTAATTTATTTTTATAATGGGGTTTAGCTGCTTTTCACGTCTGTGTTTATGCCACTTTACACCCCCTTGACTCACTTACAGAGAGATATCAATACATAGGTTTGAAGATTCTTACTAGTCAGATATATTCTTGTGCGGTGAATAGGGGGTGTTGAGTCCAGTTCACTGAAAAAGGAATAGGTCTTGTCTCTTACATATTGGCTTTATGGAACGGTATCTGAGCTAATTTGAAACCCTTGTTTTATGCATCACCCCACCTCACCTTTCCCATTCAGCAGCCATAGTGTGTTTCCTAAACGTGTGACTCTGTTCTGTTTTGCAATTCAGTTCAAGTGTAGCGGTTTTTACGTTCCCTCTATAAGTGATATCTTAGGATAAGTGTCTTTTTCTGTGTGACTTATTTCACTTAGAATCGTCGTACCTAAATCCACTCATCGTGCTGCTACTAGCCTTATGACGTTGATTTCATGGCTGAGTGATATTCCATTGTACATGAGGACCCCAACTTCTTTATCCATTTTTCTGTTTCCTAGGATATTTAAGGTGTAATGAAGTGGGGGTTCTTGTCAACAGAGCAGCCCTAAACTTTGGGGTGCCTGTGTCTTGCTGATTTTTAGTTTTCCCAATTTATACGCCCATGAGTGGAAGTGCCCTATGCTCTCCAAGCTGTGTTTTTTAGATGTTTCAGGACACACCGTACACTTCTCCCGAGTGGCTGTTGGCAATTTACATCCCGCCCATTAGCGAAGCAAGGCTCCCATTTCTCCATGGCCGGTCGTGCAGTTCTGGTTTGGACACTTTTTTCCGCATGGCCCTTTTGCCCGCTGGGAAGCGAGACTTCTTTGCAGCGCTGATTGGCCTTTCCAGGTTGCTTGGTTGGCCAAAAAGGGCGTATGCGTTTTTTCCTGAATATATTCAGGAAAAAACGCATACGCCCTTTTTGGCCAAGGGCATCATTGTCCACGTTTTGCCGCTTTTCATGTGCTTTCAAGGCGATTCGAATCTACCTCCTGAAATCTGTTTCCTGCAATTCTGCCTTGCTTTCAAAGCCTCTTCGTTGCCTTCCCTTAATATATTTGTGGACGAGAGGTATCATTTAAAACTCTGCAGGTTTGTGAATTGCAGTGCCCCTGAGCTCCATTTTTCAACTCGCTTTTTTGGGAGCTGGCCGCAAAAGCGCAGGATTGCTTCAGGCCCTCTTCTGGTTCTGGGGGGCAGGCTGAGCTTGTGCTTAATTCTTCTTCCTGATGGGAAAATAGAGTGACCTGTGCCTGTCCCAACACCTAGAGCTAGTCTCTCATTGGTTCCCCCTCTTCCCGTTCATCCTCAGGACAAATTGCAACCTGTACGGAACAGGAGGTTAAAGGTGCTGATTCTCCAAGGAGGGAGATGGCTAGTAAATCGGCTGGAATGGCGAACCCGAGCAAAGGAGATGAGAAATGAGGTGCGTTTTAGAAACCTTTCCCGATCACACGGTGTACCATCTTCTGGGTTTCTCATGCCTGTTTTCGACGTAGGAAGATGCCCTTGAACCTGGAGATTTGGGACCCATGGGATGGGTACCATGCAGTATTACTTGAAAGGGTCTGCGTTGGCTCACCCAACCTCACCGAACCTCTCAGCCCCAAGAGTGTCCACCCTTATTTCTCAATCAGCTGTGGGTCTAGATATGGTCAATCCAGGTTGCATCACAGCCCCTGAACGAATTTTGGAAGAATTTCTCTCTCTTTCACTGTCTTTGTTTCACGGGTTTTGAAAAGTAATTTATTTTTATAATGGGGTTTAGCTGCTTTTCACGGCTGTGTTTATGCCGCTTTACACCCCCTTGACTCACTTACAGAGAGATATCAATACATAGGTTTGAAGATTCTTACTAGTCAGATATATACTTGTGCGGTGAATAGGGGGTGTTGAGTCCAGTTCACTGAAAAAACAATAGGACTTGTCTCTTACATATTGGGTTTATGGAACGGTATCGGAGCTAATTTGAAACCCTTGTTTTATGCATCACCCCACCTCACCTTTCCCGTTCAGCAGCCATACTGTGTTTTCTAAACGTGTGACTCTGTTCTGTTTTGTAATTCAGTTCAAGTGTAGCGGTTTTTACATTCCCTCTCTAAGTGATATCTTAGGATAAGTGTCTTTTTCTGTGTGACTTATTCCACTTAGAATCGTCGTACCTAAATCCACTCATCGTGCTGCTACTAGCCTTATGACGTTGATTTCATGGCTGAGTGATATTCCCTTGTACATGAGGACCCCAACTTCTTTATCCATTTTTCTCTTTCCTAGGATATTTAAGGTGTAATGAAGTGGGGGTTCTTGTCAACAGAGCAGCCCTAAACTTTGGGGTGCCTGTGTCTTGCTGATTTTTAGTTTTTCCAATTTATACGCCCATGAGTGGAAGTGCCCTATGCTCTCCAAGCTATGTTTTTTAGATGTTTCAGGACACACCGTACACTTCTCCCGAGTGGCTGTTGGCAATTTACATCCCGCCCATTAGAGAAGCAAGGCTCCCATTTCTCCATGGCCGGTCGTGCAGTTCTGGTTTGGACACTTTTTTCCGCATGGCCCTTTTGCCCGCTGGGAAGCGAGACTTCTTTGCAGCGCTGATTGGCCTTTCCAGGTTGCTTGGTTGGCCAAAAAGGGCGCATGCGTTTTTTCCTGAATATATTCAGGAAAAAACGCATACGCCCTTTTTGGCCAAGGGCATCATTGTCCACGTTTTGCCGCTTTTCATGTGCTTTCAAGGCGATTCGAATCTACCTCCTGAAATCTGTTTCCTGCAATTCTGCCTTGCTTTCAAAGCCTCTTTGTTGCCTTCCCTTAATATATTTGTGGACGAGAGGTATCATTTAAAACTCTGCAGGTTTGTGAATTGCAGGGCCCCTGAGCTCCATTTTTGAACTCGCTTTTTTGGGAGCTGGCCGCAAAAGCGCAGGATTGCTTCAGGCCCTCTTCTGGTTTTGGGGGGCAGGCTGAGCTTGTGCTTAATTCTTCTTCCTGATGGGAAAATAGAGTGACCTGTGCCTGTCCCAACACCTAGAGCTAGTCTCTCATTGGTTCCCCCTCTTCCCGTTCATCCTCAGGACAAATTGCAACCTGTACGGAACCGGAGGTTAAAGGTGCTGATTCTCCAAGGAGGGAGATGGCTAGTAAATCGGCTGGAATGGCAAACCCGAGCAAAGGAGATGAGAAATGAGGTGCGTTTTAGAAACCTTTCCCGATCACACGGTGTACCATCTTCTGGGTTTCTCATGCCTGTTTTTGATGTAGGAAGATGCCCTTGAATCTGGAGATTTGGGACCCATGGGATGGGTACCATGCAGTATTACTTGAAAGGGTCTGCATTGGCTCACCCAACCTCACCGAACCTCTCAGCCACAAGAGTGTCCACCCTTATGTCACAATCAGCTGTGGGTCTAGATATGGTCAATCTAGGTTGCATCACACCCCCTGAACAAATTTTGTAAGAATTTCTCTGTCTTTAACTGTCTTTGTTTCACGGGTTTTGAAAAGTAATTTATTTTTATAATGGGGTTTAGCTGCTTTTCACGGCTCTGTTTATGCCGCTTTACACCCCCTTGACTCACTTACAGAGAGATATCAATACATAGGTTTGAAGATTCTTACTAGTCAGATATATTCTTGTGTGGTGAATAGGGGGTGTTGAGTCCAGTTCACTGAAAAAGGAATAGGTCTTGTCTCTTACATATTGGGTTTATGGAACGGTATCGGAGCTAATTTGAAACCCTTGTTTTATGCATCACCCCACCTCACCTTTCCCGTTCAGCAGCCATAGTGTGTTTTCTAAACGTGTGACTCTGTTCTGTTTTGTAATTCAGTTCAAGTGTAGCGGTTTTTACATTCCCTCTCTAAGTGAAATCTTATGATAAGTGTCTTTTTCTGTGTGACTTATTTCACTTAGAATCGTCGTACCTAAATCCACTCATCGTGCTGCTACTAGCCTTATGACGTTGATTTCATGGCTGAGTGATATTCCATTGTACATGAGGACCCCAACTTCTTTATCCATTTTTCTCTTTCCTAGGATATTTAAGGTGTAATGAAGTGGGGGTTCTTGTCAACAGAGCAGCCCTAAACTTTGGGGTGCCTGTGTCTTGCTGATTTTTAGTTTTCCCAATTTATACGCCCATGAGTGGAAGTGCCCTATGCTCTCCAAGCTGTGTTTTTTAGATGTTTCAGGACACACTGTACACTTCTCCAGAGTGGCTGTTGGCAATTTACATCCCGCCCATCAGCGTAGCAAGGCTCCCATTTCTCCATGCCCGGTCCTGCATTTCTGGTTTGGACACTTTTTTCCGCATGGCCCTTTTGCCCGCTGGGAAGCGAGACTTCTTTGGAGCGCTGATTGGCCTTTCCAGGTTGCTTGGTTGGCCAAAAAGGGCGTATGCGTTTTTTCCTGAATATATTCAGGAAAAAACGCATACGCCCTTTTTGGCCAAGGGCATCATTGTCCACGTTTTGCCGCTTTTCATGTGCTTTCAAGGCGATTCGAATCTACCTCCTGAAATCTGTTTCCTGCAATTCTGCCTTGCTTTCAAAGCCTCTTCGTTGCCTTCCCTTAATATATTTGTGGGCGAGAGATATCATTTAAAACTCTGCAGGTTTGTGAATTGCAGTGCCCCTGAGCTCCATTTTTCAACTCGCTTTTTTGGGAGCTGGCCGCAAAAGCGCAGGATTGCTTCAGGCCCTCTTCTGGTTCTGGGGGGCAGGCTGAGCTTGGGCTTAATTCTTCTTCCTGATGGGAAAATAGAGTGACCTGTGCCTGTCCCAACACCTAGAGCTAGTCTCTCATTGGTTCCCCCTCTTCCCGTTCATCCTCAGGACAAATTGCAACCTGTACGGAAGAGGAGGTTAAAGGTGCTGATTCTCCAAGGAGGGAGATGGCTAGTAAATCGGCTGGAATGGCGAACCCGAGCAAAGGAGATGAGAAATGAGGTGCGTTTTAGAAACCTTTCCCGATCACACGGTGTACCATCTTCTGGGTTTCTCATGCCTGTTTTCGACGTAGGAAGATGCCCTTGAACCTGGAGATTTGGGACCCATGGGATGGGTACCATGCAGTATTACTTGAAAGGGTCTGCGTTGGCTCACCCAACCTCACCGAACCTCTCAGCCACAAGAGTGTCCACCCTTATGTCACAATCAGCTGTGGGTCTAGATATGGTCAATCTAGGTTGCATCACAGCCCCTGAACAAATTTTGTAAGAATTTCTCTCTCTTTAACTGTCTTTGTTTCACGGGTTTTGAAAAGTAATTTATTTTTATAATGGGGTTTAGCTGCTTTTCACGGCTGTGTTTATGCCGCTTTACACCCCCTTGACTCACTTACAGAGAGATATCAATACATAGGTTTGAAGATTCTTACTAGTCACATATATTCTTGTGTGGTGAATAGGGGGTGTTGAGTCCAGTTCACTGAAAAAGGAATAGGTCTTGTCTCTTACATATTGGGTTTATGGAACGGTATCGGAGCTAATTTGAAACCCTTGTTTTATGCATCACCCCACCTCACCTTTCCCGTTCAGCAGCCATAGTGTGTTTTCTAAACGTGTGACTCTGTTCTGTTTTGTAATTCAGTTCAAGTGTAGCGGTTTTTACATTCCCTCTCTAAGTGAAATCTTATGATAAGTGTCTTTTTCTGTGTGACTTATTTCACTTAGAATCGTCGTACCTAAATCCACTCATCGTGCTGCTACTAGCCTTATGACGTTGATTTCATGGCTGAGTGATATTCCATTGTACATGAGGACCACAACTTCTTTATCCATTTTTCTCTTTCCTAGGATATTTAAGGTGTAATGAAGTGGGGGTTCTTGTCAACAGAGCAGCCCTAAACTTTGGGGTGCCTGTGTCTTGCTGATTTTTAGTTTTCCCAATTTATACGCCCATGAGTGGAAGTGCCCTATGCTCTCCAAGCTGTGTTTTTTAGATGTTTCAGGACACACTGTACACTTCTCCAGAGTGGCTGTTGGCAATTTACATCCCGCCCATCAGCGTAGCAAGGCTCCCATTTCTCCATGGCCGGTCATGCAGTTCTGGTTTGGACACATTTTTCCGCATGGCCCTTTTGCCCGCTGGGAAGCGAGACTTCTTTGGAGCGCTGATTTGCCTTTCCAGGTTGCTTGGTTGGCCAAAAAGGGCGTATGCGTTTTTTCCTGAATATATTCAGGAAAAAACGCATACGCCCTTTTTGGCCAAGGGCATCATTGTCCACGTTTTGCCGCTTTTCATGTGCTTTCAAGGCGATTCGAATCTACCTCCTGAAATCTGTTTCCTGCAATTCTGCCTTGCTTTCAAAGCCTCTTCGTTGCCTTCCCTTAATATATTTGTGGGCGAGAGGTATCATTTAAAACTCTGCAGGTTTGTGAATTGCAGTGCCCCTGAGCTCTATTTTTCAACTCGCTTTTTTGGGAGCTGGCCACAAATGCGCAGGATTGCTTCAGGCCCTCTTCTGGTTCTGGGGGGCAGGCTGAGCTTGTGCTTAATTCTTCTTCCTGATGGGAAAATAGAGTGACCTGTGCCTGTCCCAACACCTAGAGCTTGTCTCTCATTGGTTCCCCCTCTTCCCGTTCATCCTCAGGACAAATTGCAACCTGTACGGAACAGGAGGTTAAAGGTGCTGATTCTCCAAGGTGGGAGATGGCTAGTAAATCGGCTGGAATGGCGAACCCGAGCAAAGGAGATGAGAAATGAGGTGCGTTTTAGAAACCTTTCCCGATCACACGGTGTACCATCTTCTGGGTTTCTCATGCCTGTTTTCAATGTAGGAAGATGCCCTTGAACCTGGAGATTTGGGACCCATGGGATGGGTACCATGCAGTATTACTTGAAAGGGTCTGCATTGGCTCACCCAACCTCACCGAACCTCTCAGCCCCAAGAGTGTCCACCCTTATGTCTCAATCAGCTGTGGGTCTAGATATGGTCAATCCAGGTTGCATCACAGCCCCTGAACGAATTTTGGAAGAATTTCTCTCTCTTTCACTGTCTTTGTTTCACGGGTTTTGAAAAGTAATTTATTTTTATAATGGGGTTTAGCTGCTTTTCACGTCTGTGTTTATGCCACTTTACACCCCCTTGACTCACTTACAGAGAGATATCAATACATAGGTTTGAAGATTCTTACTAGTCAGATATATTCTTGTGCGGTGAATAGGGGGTGTTGAGTCCAGTTCACTGAAAAAGGAATAGGTCTTGTCTCTTACATATTGGCTTTATGGAACGGTATCTGAGCTAATTTGAAACCCTTGTTTTATGCATCACCCCACCTCACCTTTCCCATTCAGCAGCCATAGTGTGTTTCCTAAACGTGTGACTCTGTTCTGTTTTGCAATTCAGTTCAAGTGTAGCGGTTTTTACGTTCCCTCTATAAGTGATATCTTAGGATAAGTGTCTTTTTCTGTGTGACTTATTTCACTTAGAATCGTCGTACCTAAATCCACTCATCGTGCTGCTACTAGCCTTATGACGTTGATTTCATGGCTGAGTGATATTCCATTGTACATGAGGACCCCAACTTCTTTATCCATTTTTCTGTTTCCTAGGATATTTAAGGTGTAATGAAGTGGGGGTTCTTGTCAACAGAGCAGCCCTAAACTTTGGGGTGCCTGTGTCTTGCTGATTTTTAGTTTTCCCAATTTATACGCCCATGAGTGGAAGTGCCCTATGCTCTCCAAGCTGTGTTTTTTAGATGTTTCAGGACACACCGTACACTTCTCCCGAGTGGCTGTTGGCAATTTACATCCCGCCCATTAGCGAAGCAAGGCTCCCATTTCTCCATGGCCGGTCGTGCAGTTCTGGTTTGGACACTTTTTTCCGCATGGCCCTTTTGCCCGCTGGGAAGCGAGACTTCTTTGCAGCGCTGATTGGCCTTTCCAGGTTGCTTGGTTGGCCAAAAAGGGCGTATGCGTTTTTTCCTGAATATATTCAGGAAAAAACGCATACGCCCTTTTTGGCCAAGGGCATCATTGTCCACGTTTTGCCGCTTTTCATGTGCTTTCAAGGCGATTCGAATCTACCTCCTGAAATCTGTTTCCTGCAATTCTGCCTTGCTTTCAAAGCCTCTTCGTTGCCTTCCCTTAATATATTTGTGGACGAGAGGTATCATTTAAAACTCTGCAGGTTTGTGAATTGCAGTGCCCCTGAGCTCCATTTTTCAACTCGCTTTTTTGGGAGCTGGCCGCAAAAGCGCAGGATTGCTTCAGGCCCTCTTCTGGTTCTGGGGGGCAGGCTGAGCTTGGGCTTAATTCTTCTTCCTGATGGGAAAATAGAGTGACCTGTGCCTGTCCCAACACCTAGAGCTAGTCTCTCATTGGTTCCCCCTCTTCCCGTTCATCCTCAGGACAAATTGCAACCTGTACGGAACAGGAGGTTAAAGGTGCTGATTCTCCAAGGAGGGAGATGGCTAGTAAATCGGCTGGAATGGCGAACCCGAGCAAAGGAGATGAGAAATGAGGTGCGTTTTAGAAACCTTTCCCGATCACACGGTGTACCATCTTCTGGGTTTCTCATGCCTGTTTTCGACGTAGGAAGATGCCCTTGAACCTGGAGATTTGGGACCCATGGGATGGGTACCATGCAGTATTACTTGAAAGGGTCTGCGTTGGCTCACCCAACCTCACCGAACCTCTCAGCCCCAAGAGTGTCCACCCTTATTTCTCAATCAGCTGTGGGTCTAGATATGGTCAATCCAGGTTGCATCACAGCCCCTGAACGAATTTTGGAAGAATTTCTCTCTCTTTCACTGTCTTTGTTTCACGGGTTTTGAAAAGTAATTTATTTTTATAATGGGGTTTAGCTGCTTTTCACGGCTGTGTTTATGCCGCTTTACACCCCCTTGACTCACTTACAGAGAGATATCAATACATAGGTTTGAAGATTCTTACTAGTCAGATATATACTTGTGCGGTGAATAGGGGGTGTTGAGTCCAGTTCACTGAAAAAACAATAGGACTTGTCTCTTACATATTGGGTTTATGGAACGGTATCGGAGCTAATTTGAAACCCTTGTTTTATGCATCACCCCACCTCACCTTTCCCGTTCAGCAGCCATAGTGTGTTTTCTAAACGTGTGACTCTGTTCTGTTTTGTAATTCAGTTCAAGTGTAGCGGTTTTTACATTCCCTCTCTAAGTGATATCTTAGGATAAGTGTCTTTTTCTGTGTGACTTATTCCACTTAGAATCGTCGTACCTAAATCCACTCATCGTGCTGCTACTAGCCTTATGACGTTGATTTCATGGCTGAGTGATATTCCCTTGTACATGAGGACCCCAACTTCTTTATCCATTTTTCTCTTTCCTAGGATATTTAAGGTGTAATGAAGTGGGGGTTCTTGTCAACAGAGCAGCCCTAAACTTTGGGCTGCCTGTGTCTTGCTGATTTTTAGTTTTTCCAATTTATACGCCCATGAGTGGAAGTGCCCTATGCTCTCCAAGCTATGTTTTTTAGATGTTTCAGGACACACCGTACACTTCTCCCGAGTGGCTGTTGGCAATTTACATCCCGCCCATTAGAGAAGCAAGGCTCCCATTTCTCCATGGCCGGTCGTGCAGTTCTGGTTTGGACACTTTTTTCCGCATGGCCCTTTTGCCCGCTGGGAAGCGAGACTTCTTTGCAGCGCTGATTGGCCTTTCCAGGTTGCTTGGTTGGCCAAAAAGGGCGCATGCGTTTTTTCCTGAATATATTCAGGAAAAAACGCATACGCCCTTTTTGGCCAAGGGCATCATTGTCCACGTTTTGCCGCTTTTCATGTGCTTTCAAGGCGATTCGAATCTACCTCCTGAAATCTGTTTCCTGCAATTCTGCCTTGCTTTCAAAGCCTCTTTGTTGCCTTCCCTTAATATATTTGTGGACGAGAGGTATCATTTAAAACTCTGCAGGTTTGTGAATTGCAGGGCCCCTGAGCTCCATTTTTGAACTCGCTTTTTTGGGAGCTGGCCGCAAAAGCGCAGGATTGCTTCAGGCCCTCTTCTGGTTTTGGGGGGCAGGCTGAGCTTGTGCTTAATTCTTCTTCCTGATGGGAAAATAGAGTGACCTGTGCCTGTCCCAACACCTAGAGCTAGTCTCTCATTGGTTCCCCCTCTTCCCGTTCATCCTCAGGACAAATTGCAACCTGTACGGAACCGGAGGTTAAAGGTGCTGATTCTCCAAGGAGGGAGATGGCTAGTAAATCGGCTGGAATGGCAAACCCGAGCAAAGGAGATGAGAAATGAGGTGCGTTTTAGAAACCTTTCCCGATCACACGGTGTACCATCTTCTGGGTTTCTCATGCCTGTTTTTGATGTAGGAAGATGCCCTTGAATCTGGAGATTTGGGACCCATGGGATGGGTACCATGCAGTATTACTTGAAAGGGTCTGCATTGGCTCACCCAACCTCACCGAACCTCTCAGCCACAAGAGTGTCCACCCTTATGTCACAATCAGCTGTGGGTCTAGATATGGTCAATCTAGGTTGCATCACAGCCCCTGAACGAATTTTGGAAGAATTTCTCTCTCTTTCACTGTCTTTGTTTCACGGGTTTTGAAAAGTAATTTATTTTTATAATGGGGTTTAGCTGCTTTTCACGGCTCTGTTTATGCCGCTTTACACCCCCTTGACTCACTTACAGAGAGATATCAATACATAGGTTTGAAGATTCTTACTAGTCAGATATATTCTTGTGTGGTGAATAGGGGGTGTTGAGTCCAGTTCACTGAAAAAGGAATAGGTCTTGTCTCTTACATATTGGGTTTATGGAACGGTATCGGAGCTAATTTGAAACCCTTGTTTTATGCATCACCCCACCTCACCTTTCCCGTTCAGCAGCCATAGTGTGTTTTCTAAACGTGTGACTCTGTTCTGTTTTGTAATTCAGTTCAAGTGTAGCGGTTTTTACATTCCCTCTCTAAGTGAAATCTTATGATAAGTGTCTTTTTCTGTGTGACTTATTTCACTTAGAATCGTCGTACCTAAATCCACTCATCGTGCTGCTACTAGCCTTATGACGTTGATTTCATGGCTGAGTGATATTCCATTGTACATGAGGACCCCAACTTCTTTATCCATTTTTCTCTTTCCTAGGATATTTAAGGTGTAATGAAGTGGGGGTTCTTGTCAACAGAGCAGCCCTAAACTTTGGGGTGCCTGTGTCTTGCTGATTTTTAGTTTTCCCAATTTATACGCCCATGAGTGGAAGTGCCCTATGCTCTCCAAGCTGTGTTTTTTAGATGTTTCAGGACACACTGTACACTTCTCCAGAGTGGCTGTTGGCAATTTACATCCCGCCCATCAGCGTAGCAAGGCTCCCATTTCTCCATGCCCGGTCCTGCATTTCTGGTTTGGACACTTTTTTCCGCATGGCCCTTTTGCCCGCTGGGAAGCGAGACTTCTTTGGAGCGCTGATTGGCCTTTCCAGGTTGCTTGGTTGGCCAAAAAGGGCGTATGCGTTTTTTCCTGAATATATTCAGGAAAAAACGCATACGCCCTTTTTGGCCAAGGGCATCATTGTCCACGTTTTGCCGCTTTTCATGTGCTTTCAAGGCGATTCGAATCTACCTCCTGAAATCTGTTTCCTGCAATTCTGCCTTGCTTTCAAAGCCTCTTCGTTGCCTTCCCTTAATATATTTGTGGGCGAGAGGTATCATTTAAAACTCTGCAGGTTTGTGAATTGCAGTGCCCCTGAGCTCCATTTTTCAACTCGCTTTTTTGGGAGCTGGCCGCAAATGCGCAGGATTGCTTCAGGCCCTCTTCTGGTTCTGGGGGGCAGGCTGAGCTTGTGCTTAATTCTTCTTCCTGATGGGAAAATAGAGTGACCTGTGCCTGTCCCAACACCTAGAGCTTGTCTCTCATTGGTTCCCCCTCTTCCCGTTCATCCTCAGGACAAATTGCAACCTGTACGGAACAGGAGGTTAAAGGTGCTGATTCTCCAAGGAGGGAGATGGCTAGTAAATCGGCTGGAATGGCGAACCCGAGCAAAGGAGATGAGAAATGAAGTTCGTTTTAGAAACCTTTCCCAATCACACGGTGTACCATCTTCTGGGTTTCTCATGCCTTTTTTCGATGTAGGAAGATGCCCTTGAACCTGGAGATTTGAGACCCATGGGATGGGTACCATGCAGTATTACTTGAAAGGGTCTGCGTTGGCTCACCCAACCTCACCGAACCTCTCAGCCCCAAGAGTGTCCATTCTTATGTCTCAATCAGCTGTGGGTCTACATATGGTCAATCCAGGTTGCATCACAGCCCCTGAACGAATTTTGTAAGAATTTCTCTCTCTTTCACTGTCTTTGTTTCACTGGGTTTTAAAAGTAATTTATTTTTATAATGGGGTTTAGCTGCTTTTCACGGCTGTGTTTATGCCGCTTTACACCCCCTTGACTCACTTACAGAGAGATATCAATACATAGGTTTGAAGATTCTTACTAGTCAGATATATTCTTGTGGGGTGAATAGGGGGTGTTGAGTCCAGTTCACTGAGCAAGGAATAGGTCTTGTTTATTACATATTGGGTTTATGGAACGGTATCTGAGCTAATTTGAAATCCTTGTTTTATGCATCACCCCACCTCACCTTTCCCGTTCAGCAGCCATAGTGTGTTTCCTAAACGTGTGACTCTGTTCTGTTTTGCAATTCAGTTCAAGTGTAGCGGTTTTTACATTCCCTCTAGAAGTGATATCTTAGGATAAGTGTCTTTTTCTGTGTGACTTATTTCACTTAGAATCGTCGTACCTAAATCCACTCATCGTGCTGCTACTAGCCTTATGACGTTGATTTCATGGCTGAGTGATATTCCATTATACATGAGGACCACAACTTCTTTATCCATTTTTCTCTTTCCTAGGATATTTAAGGTGTAATGAAGTGGGGGTTCTTGTCAACAGAGCAGCCCTAAACTTTGGGGTGCCTGTGTCTTGCTGATTTTTAGTTTTCCCAATTTATACGCCCATGAGTGGAAGTGCCCTATGCGCTCCAAGCTGTGTTTTTTAGATGTTTCAGAACACACCGTACACTTCTCCAGAGTGGCTGTTGGCAATTTACATCCCACCCATCAGCGTAGCAAGGCTCCTATTTCTCCATGGCCGGTCCTGCATTTCTGGTTTGGACACTTTTTTCCGCATGGCCCTTTTGCCCGCTGGGAAGCCAGACTTCTTTGGAGCGCTGATTGGCCTTTCCAGGTTGCTTGGTTGGCCAAAAAGGGCGTATGCGATTTTCCTGAATATATTCAGGAAAAAACGCATACGCCCTTTTTGGCCAAGGGCATCATTGTCCACGTTTTGCCGCTTTTCATGTGCTGTCAAGACGATTCGAATCTACTTCCTGAAATCTGTTTGCTGCAATTCTGCCTTGCTTTCAAAGTCGCTTCGTTGCCTTCCCTTAATATATTTGTGGACGAGAGGTATCATTTAAAACTCTGCAGGTTTGTGAATTGCAGGGCCCCTGAGCTCCATTTTTCAACTCGCTTTTTTGGGAGCTGGCCGCAAAAGCGCAGGATTGCTTCAGGCCCTCTTCTGGTTCTGGGGGGCAGGCTGAGCTTGTGCTTAATTCTTCTTCCTGATGGGAAAATAGAGTGACCTGTGCCTGTCCCAACACCTAGAGCTAGTCTCTCATTGGTTCCCCCTCTTCCCGTTCATCCTCAGGACAAATTGCAACCTGTACGGAACAGGAGGTTAAACGTGCTGATTCTCCAAGGAGGGAGATGGCTAGTAAATCAGCTGGAAGGGCGAACCCGAGCAAAGGAGATGAGAAATGAGGTGCGTTTTAGAAACCTTTCCCGATCACACGGTGTACCATCTTCTGGGTTTCTCATGCCTGTTTTCGATGTAGGAAGATGCCCTTGAACCTGGAGATGTGGGACCCATGGGATGGGTACCATGCAGTATTACTTGAAAGGGTCTGCATTGGCTCACCCAACCTCACCGAACCTCTCAGCCCCAAGAGTGTCCACCCTTATGTCTCAATCAGCTGTGGGTCTAGATATGGTCAATCCAGTTTGCATCACAGCCCCTGAACGAATTTTGTAAGAATTTCTCTCTCTTTCACTGTCTTTGTTTCACGGGTTTTGAAAAGTAATTTATTTTTATAATGGGGTTTAGCTGCTTTTCACGGCTGTGTTTATGCCGCTTTACACCCCCTTGACTCACTTACAGAGAGATATCAATACATAGGTTTGAAGATTCTTACTAGTCATATATATTCTTGTGCGGTGAATAGGGGGTGTTGAGTCCAGTTCACTGAAAAAGGAATAGGCCTTGTCTCTTACATATTGGGTTTATGGAACGGTATCGGAGCTAATTTGAAACCCTTGTTTTATGCATCACCCCACCTCACCTTTCCCGTTCAGCAGCCATAGTGTGTTTTCTAAACGTGTGACTCTGTTCTGTTTTGTAATTCAGTTCAAGTGTAGCGGTTTTTACATTCCCTCTACAAGTGATATCTTATGATAAGTGTCTTTTTCTGTGTGACTTATTTCACTTAGAATCGTCGTACCTAAATCCACTCATCGTGCTGCTACTAGCCTTATGACGTTGATTTCATGGCTGAGTGATATTCCATTGTACATGAGGACCACAACTTCTTTATCCATTTTTCTCTTTCCTAGGATATTTTAGGTGTAATGAAGTGGGGGTTCTTGTCAACAGAGCAGCCCTAAACTTTGGGGTGCCTGTGTCTTGCTGATTTTTAGTTTTCCCAATTTATACGCCCATGAGTGGAAGTGCCCTATGCTCTCCAAGCTGTGTTTTTCAGATGTTTCAGGACACACCGTACACTTCTCCAGAGTGGCTGTTGGCAATTTACATCCCGCCCATCAGCGTAGCAAGGCTCCCATTTCTCCATGGCCGGTCCTGCATTTCTGGTTTGGACACTTTTTTCCGCATGGCCCTTTTGCCCGCTGGAAAGCGAGACTTCTTTGGAGCGCTGATTTGCCTTTCCAGGTTGCTTGGTTGGCCAAAAAGGGCGAATGCGTTTTTTCCTGAATATATTCAGGAAAAAACGCATACGCCCTTTTTGGCCAAGGGCATCATTGTCCACGTTTTGCCGCTTTTCATGTGCTTTCAAGGCGATTCGAATCTACCTCCTGAAATCTGTTTCCTGCAATTCTGCCTTGCTTTCAAAGCCTCTTCGTTGCCTTCCCTTAATATATTTGTGGACGAGAGGTATCATTTAAAATTCTGCAGGTTTGTGAATTGCAGTGCCCCTGAGCTCCATTTTTCAACTCGCTTTTTTGGGAGCTGGCCGCAAAAGCGCAGGATTGTTTCAGGCCTTCTTCTGGTTCTGAGGGGCAGGCTGAGCTTGTGCTTAATTCTTCTTCCTGATGGGAAAATGGAGTGACCTGTGCCTATCCCAACACCTAGAGCTAGTCTCTCATTGGTTCCCCTCTTCCTGTTCATCCTCAGGACAAATTGCAACCTGTACGGAACAGGAGGTTAAAGGTGCTGATTCTCCAAGGAGGGAGATGGCTAGTAAATCGGCTGGAATGGCGAACCCGAGCAAAGGAGATGAGAAATGAGGTGCGTTTTAGAAACCTTATCCGATCACACGGTGTACCATCTTCTGGGTTTCTCATGCCTGTTTTGGACGTAGGAAGATGCCCTTGAACCTGGAGATTTGCGACCCATGGGATGGGTACCATGCAGTATTACTTGAAAGGGTCTGCGTTGGCTCACCCAACCTCACCGAACCTCTCAGCCCCAAGAGTGTCCACCCTGATGTCTCAATCAGCTGTGGGTCTAGATATGGTCAATCCAGGTTGCATCACAGCCCCTGAACGAATTTTGGAAGAATTTCTCTCTCTTTCACTGTCTTTGTTTCACGGGTTTTGAAAAGTAATTTATTTTTATAATGGGGTTTAGCTGCTTTTCACGGCTGTGTTTATGCCGCTTTACACCCCCTTGACTCACTTACAGAGAGATATCAATACATAGGTTTGAAGATTGTTACTAGTCAGATATATTCTTGTGCGGTGAATAGGGGGTGTTGAGTCCAGTTCACTGAAAAAGGAATAGGCCTTGTCTCTTACATATTGGGTTTATGGAACGGTATCGGAGCTAATTTGAAACCCTTGTTTTATGCATCACCCCACCTCACCTTTCCCGTTCAGCAGCCATAGTGTGTTTTCTAAACGTGTGACTCTGTTCTGTTTTGTAATTCAGTTCAAGTGTAGCGGTTTTTACATTCCCCCTATAAGTGATATCTTAGGATAAGTGTCTTTTTCTGTGTGACTTATTTCACTTAGAATCGTCGTACCTAAATCCACTCATCGTGCTGCTACTAGCCTTATGACGTTGATTTCATGGCTGAGTGATATTCCATTGTACATGAGGACCACAACTTCTTTATCCATTTTTCTCTTTCCTAGGATATTTAAGGTGTAATGAAGTGGGGGTTCTTGTCAACAGAGCAGCCCTAAACTTTGGGGTGCCTGTGTCTTGCTGATTTTTAGTTTTCCCAATTTATACGCCCATGAGTGGAAGTGCCCTATGCTCTCCAAGCTGTGTTTTTCAGATGTTTCAGGACACACCGTACACTTCTCCAGAGTGGCTGTTGGCAATTTACATCCCGCCCATCAGCGTAGCAAGGCTCCCATTTCTCCATGGCCGGTCCTGCATTTCTGGTTTGGACACTTTTTACCGCATGGCCCTTTTGCCCGCTGGGAAGCGAGACTTCTTTGGAGCGCTGATTTGCCTTTCCAGGTTGCTTTGTTGGCCAAAAAGGGCGAATGCGTTTTTTCCTGAATATATTCAGGAAAAAACGCATATGCCCTTTTTGGCCAAGGGCATCATTGTCCACGTTTTGCCGCTTTTCATGTGCTTTCAAGGCGATTCGAATCTACCTCCTGAAATCTGTTCCCTGCAATTCTGCCTTGCTTTCAAAGCCTCTTCGTTGCCTTCCCTTAATATATTTGTGGACGAGAGGTATCATTTAAAACTCTGCAGGTTTGTGAATTGCAGTGCCCCTGAGCTCCATTTTTCAACTCGCTTTTTTGGGAGCTGGCCGCAAAAGCGCAGGATTGCTTCAGGCCCTCTTCTGGTTCTGAGGGGCAGGCTGAGCTTGTGCTTAATTCTTCTTCCTGATGGGAAAATAGAGTGACCTGTGCCTGTCCCAACACCTAGAGCTACTCTCTCATTGGTTCCCCCTCTTCTTGTTCATCCTCAGGACAAATTGCAACCTGTATGGAACAGGAGGTTAAAGGTGCTGATTCTCCAAGGAGGGAGATGGCTAGTAAATCGGCTGGAATGGCGAACCCGAGCAAAGGAGATGAGAAATGAGGTGCGTTTTAGAAACCTTTCCCGATCACACGGTGTACCATCTTCTTGGTTTCTCATGCCTGTTTTCGACGTAGGAAGATGCCCTTGAACCTGGAGATTTGGGACCCATGGGATGGGTACCATGCAGTATTACTTGAAAGGGTCTGCGTTGGCTCACCCAACCTCACCGAACCTCTCAGCCCCAAGAGTGTCCACCCTGATGTCTCAATCAGCTGTGGGTCTAGATATGGTCAATCCAGGTTGCATCACAGCCCCTGAACGAATTTTGGAAGAATTTCTCTCTCTTTCACTGTCTTTGTTTCACGGGTTTTGAAAAGTAATTTATTTTTATAATGGGGTTTAGCTGCTTTTCACGGCTGTGTTTATGCCGCTTTACACCCCCTTGACTCACTTACAGAGAGATATCAATACATAGGTTTGAAGGTTGTTACTAGTCAGATATATTCTTGTGCGGTGAATAGGGGGTGTTGAGTCCAGTTCACTGAAAAAGGAATAGGCCTTGTCTCTTACATATTGGGTTTATGGAACGGTATCTGAGCTAATTTGAAACCCTTGTTTTATGCATCACCCCACCTCACCTTTCCCGTTCAGCAGCCATAGTGTGTTTTCTAAACGTGTGACTCTGTTCTGTTTTGTAATTCAGTTCAAGTGTAGCGGTTTTTACATTCCCTCTATAAGTGATATCTTAGGATAAGTGTCTTTTTCTCTGTGACTTATTTCACTTAGAATCGTCATACCTAAATCCACTCATCGTGCTGCTACTAGCCTTATAACGTTGATTTCATGGCTGAGTGATATTCCATTGTACATGAGGACCACAACGTCTTTATCCATTTTTCTCTTTCCTAGGATATTTAAGGTGTAATGAAGTGGGGGTTCTTGTCAACAGAGCAGCCCTAAACTTTGGGGTGCCTGTGTCTTGCTGATTTTTAGTTTTCCCAATTTATACGCCCATGAGTGGAAGTGCCCTATGCTCTCCAAGCTGTGTTTTTCAGATGTTTCAGGACACACCGTACACTTCTCCAGAGTGGCTGTTGGCAATTTACATCCCGCCCATCAGCGTAGCAAGGCTCCCATTTCTCCATGGCCGGTCCTGCATTTCTGGTTTGGACACTTTTTTCCGCATGGCCCTTTTGCCCGCTGGGAAGCGAGACTTCTTTGGAGCGCTGATTTGCCTTTCCAGGTTGCTTGGTTGGCCAAAAAGGGCGAATGCGTTTTTTCCTGAATATATTCAGGAAAAAACGCATACGCCCTTTTTGGCCAAGGGCATCATTGTCCACGTTTTGCCGCTTTTCATGTGCTTTCAAGGCGATTCGAATCTACCTCCTGAAATCTGTTTCCTGCCATTCTGCCTTGCTTTCAAAGCCTCTTCGTTGCCTTCCCTTAATATATTTGTGGACGAGAGGTATCATTTAAAACTCTGCAGGTTTGTGAATTGCAGTGCCCCTGAGCTCCATTTTTCAACTCGCTTTTTTGGGAGCTGGCCGCAAAAGCGCAGGATTGCTTCAGGCCCTCTTCTGGTTCTGAGGGGCAGGCTGAGCTTGTGCTTAATTCTTCTTCCTGATGGGAAAATGGAGTGACCTGTGCCTATCCCAACACCTAGAGCTAGTCTCTCATTGGTTCCCCTCTTCCTGTTCATCCTCAGGACAAATTGCAACCTGTACGGAACAGGAGGTTAAAGGTGCTGATTCTCCAAGGAGGGAGATGGCTAGTAAATCGGCTGGAATGGCGAACCCGAGCAAAGGAGATGAGAAATGAGGTGCGTTTTAGAAACCTTTCCCGATCACACGGTGTACCATCTTCTTGGTTTCTCATGCCTGTTTTCGACGTAGGAAGATGCCCTTGAACCTGGAGATTTGGGACCCATGGGATGGGTACCATGAAGTATTACTTGAAAGGGTCTGCGTTGGCTCACCCAACCTCACTGAACCTCTCAGCCCCAAGAGTGTCCACCCTGATGTCTCAATCAGCTGTGGGTCTAGATATGGTCAATCCAGGTTGCATCACAGCCCCTGAACGAATTTTGTAAGAATTTCTCTCTCTTTCACTGTCTTTGTTTCACGGGTTTTGAAAAGTAATTTATTTTTATAATGGGGTTTAGCTGCTTTTCACGGCTGTGTTTATGCCGCTTTACACCCCCTTGACTCACTTACAGAGAGATATCAATACATAGGTTTGAAGATTGTTACTAGTCAGATATATTCTTGTGCGGTGAATAGGGGGTGTTGAGTCTAGTTCACTGAAAAAGGAATAGGCCTTGTCTCTTACATATTGGGTTTATGGAACGGTATCTGAGCTAATTTGAAACCCTTGTTTTATGCATCACCCCACCTCACCTTGCCCGTTCAGCAGCCATAGTGTGTTTTCTAAACGTGTGACTCTGTTCTGTTTTGTAATTCAGTTCAAGTGTAGCGGTTTTTACATTCCCTCTATAAGTGATATCTTAGGATAAGTGTCTTTTTCTGTGTGACTTATTTCACTTAGAATCGTCGTACCTAAATCCACTCATCGTGCTGCTTCTAGCCTTATGACGTTGATTTCATGGCTGAGTGATATTCCATTGTACATGAGGACCACAACGTCTTTATCCATTTTTCTCTTTCCTAGGATATTTAAGGTGTAATGAAGTGGGGGTTCTTGTCAACAGAGCAGCCCTAAACTTTGGTGTGCCTGTGTCTTGCTGATTTTTAGTTTTCCCAATTTATACGCCCATGAGTGGAAGTGCCCTATGCTCTCCAAGCTGTGTTTTTCAGATGTTTCAGGACACACCGTACACTTCTCCAGAGTGGCTGTTGGCAATTTACATCCCGCCCATCAGCGTAGCAAGGCTCCCATTTCTCCATGGCCGGTCCTGCATTTCTGGTTTGGACACTTTTTTCCGCATGGCCCTTTTGCCCGCTGGGAAGCGAGACTTCTTTGGAGCGCTGATTGGCCTTTCCAGGTTGCTTGGTTGGCCAAAAAGGGCGAATGCGTTTTTTCCTGAATATATTCAGGAAAAAACGCATACGCCCTTTTTGGCCAAGGGCATCATTGTCCACGTTTTGCCGCTTTTCATGTGCTTTCAAGGCGATTCGAATCTACCTCCTGAAATCTGTTCCCTGCAATTCTGCCTTGCTTTCAAAGCCTCTTCGTTGCCTTCCCTTAATATATTTGCGGGCGAGAGGTATCATTTAAAACTCTGCAGGTTTGTGAATTGCAGTGCCCCTGAGCTCCATTTTTCAACTCGCTTTTTTGGGAGCTGGCCGCAAAAGCGCAGGATTGCTTCAGGCCCTCTTCTGGTTCTGAGGGGCAGGCTGAGCTTGTGCTTAATTCTTCTTCCTGATGGGAAAATAAAGTGACCTGTGCCTGTCCCAACACCTAGAGCTAGTCTCTCATTGGTTCCCCCTCTTCTTGTTCATCCTCAGGACAAATTGCAACCTGTACGGAACAGGAGGTTAAAGGTGCTGATTCTCCAAGGAGGGAGATGGCTAGTAAATCGGCTGGAATGACGAACCCGAGCAAAGGAGATGAGAAATGAGGTGCGTTTTAGAAACCTTTCCCGATCACACGGTGTACCATCTTCTGGGTTTCTCATGCCTGTTTTCGACGTAGGAAGATGCCCTTGAACCTGGAGATTTGGGACCCATGGGATGGGTACCATGCAGTATTACTTGAAAGGGTCTGCGTTGGCTCACCCAACCTCACCGAACCTCTCAGCCCCAAGAGTGTCCACCCTGATGTCTCAATCAGCTGTGGGTCTAGATATGGTCAATCCAGGTTGCATCACAGCCCCTGAACGAATTTTGTAAGAATTTCTCTCTCTTTCACTGTCTTTGTTTCACGGGTTTTGAAAAGTAATTTATTTTTATAATGGGGTTTAGCTGCTTTTCACGGCTGTGTTTATGCCGCTTTACACCCCCTTGACTCACTTACAGAGAGATATCAATACATAGGTTTGAAGATTCTTACTAGTCAGATATATTCTTGTGCGGTGAATAGGGGGTGTTGAGTTCAGTTCACTTAAAAAGGAATAGGCCTTGTCTCTTACATATTGGGTTTATGGAACGGTATCTGAGCTAATTTGAAACCCTTGTTTTATGCATCACCCCACCTCACCTTTCCCGTTCAGCAGCCATAGTGTGTTTTCTAAACGTGTGACTCTGTTCTGTTTTGTAATTCAGTTCAAGTGTAGCGGTTTTTACATTCCCTCTATAAGTGATATCTTAGGATAAATGTCTTTTTCTGTGTGACTTATTTCACTTAGAATCGTCGTACCTAAATCCACTCATCGTGCTGCTACTAGCCTTATGACGTTGATTTCATGGCTGAGTGATATTCCATTGTACATGAGGACCACAACGTCTTTATCCATTTTTCTCTTTCCTAGGATATTTAAGGTGTAATGAAGTGGGGGTTCTTGTCAACAGAGCAGCCCTAAACTTTGGGGTGCCTGTGTCTTGCTGATTTTTAGTTTTCCCAATTTATACGCCCATGAGTGGAAGTGCCCTATGCTCTCCAAGCTGTGTTTTTCAGATGTTTCAGGACACACCGTACACTTCTCCAGAGTGGCTGTTGGCAATTTACATCCCGCCCATCAGCGTAGCAAGGCTCCCATTTCTCCATGGCCGGTCCTGCATTTCTGGTTTGGACACTTTTTTCCGCATGGCCCTTTTGCCCGCTGGGAAGCGAGACTTCTTTGGAGCGCTGATTTGCCTTTCCAGGTTGCTTGGTTGGCCAAAAAGGGCGAATGCGTTTTTTCCTGAATATATTCAGGAAAAAACGCATACGCCCTTTTTGGCCAAGGGCATCATTGTCCACGTTTTGCCGCTTTTCATGTGCTTTCAAGGCGATTCGAATCTACCTCCTGAAATCTGTTTCCTGCCATTCTGCCTTGCTTTCAAAGCCTCTTCGTTGCCTTCCCTTAATATATTTGTGGACGAGAGGTATCATTTAAAACTCTGCAGGTTTGTGAATTGCAGTGCCCCTGAGCTCCATTTTTCAACTCGCTTTTTTGGGAGCTGGCCGCAAAAGCGCAGGATTGCTTCAGGCCCTCTTCTGGTTCTGAGGGGCAGGCTGAGCTTGTGCTTAATTCTTCTTCCTGATGGGAAAATGGAGTGACCTGTGCCTATCCCAACACCTAGAGCTAGTCTCTCATTGGTTCCCCTCTTCCTGTTCATCCTCAGGACAAATTGCAACCTGTACGGAACAGGAGGTTAAAGGTGCTGATTCTCCAAGGAGGGAGATGGCTAGTAAATCGGCTGGAATGGCGAACCCGAGCAAAGGAGATGAGAAATGAGGTGCGTTTTAGAAACCTTTCCCGATCACACGGTGTACCATCTTCTGGGTTTCTCATGCCTGTTTTCGACGTAAGAAGATGCCCTTGAACCTGGAGATTTGGGACCCATGGGATGGGTACCATGCAGTATTACTTGAAAGGGTCTGCGTTGGCTCACCCAACCTCACCGAACCTCTCAGCCCCAAGAGTGTCCACCCTGATGTCTCAATCAGCTGTGGGTCTAGATATGGTCAATCCAGGTTGCATCACAGCCCCTGAACGAATTTTGGAAGAATTTCTCTCTCTTTCACTGTCTTTGTTTCACGGGTTTTGAAAAGTAATTTATTTTTATAATGGGGTTTAGCTGCTTTTCACGGCTGTGTTTATGCCGCTTTACACCCCCTTGACTCACTTACAGAGAGATATCAATACATAGGTTTGAAGGTTGTTACTAGTCAGATATATTCTTGTGCGGTGAATAGGGGGTGTTGAGTCCAGTTCACTGAAAAAGGAATAGGCCTTGTCTCTTACATATTGGGTTTATGGAACGGTATCTGAGCTAATTTGAAACCCTTGTTTTATGCATCACCCCACCTCACCTTTCCCGTTCAGCAGCCATAGTGTGTTTTCTAAACGTGTGACTCTGTTCTGTTTTGTAATTCAGTTCAAGTGTAGCGGATTTTACATTCCCTCTATAAGTGATATCTTAGGATAAGTGTCTTTTTCTGTGTGACTTATTTCACTTAGAATCGTCGTACCTAAATCCACTCATCGTGCTGCTACTAGCCTTATGACGTTGATTTCATGGCTGAGTGATATTCCATTGTACATGAGGACCACAACTTCTTTATCCATTTTTCTCTTTCCTAGGATATTTAAGGTGTAATGAAGTGGGGGTTCTTGTCAACAGAGCAGCCCTAAACTTTGGGGTGCCTGTGTCTTGCTGATTTTTATTTTTCCCAATTTATACGCCCATGAGTGGAAGTGCCCTATGCTCTCCAAGCTGTGTTTTTCAGATGTTTCAGGACACACCGTACACTTCTCCAGAGTGGCTGTTGGCAATTTACATCCCGCCCATCAGCGTAGCAAGGCTCCAATTTCTCCATGGCCGGTCCTGCATTTCTGGTTTGGACACTTTTTTCCGCATGGCCCTTTTGCCCGCTGGGAAGCGAGACTTCTTTGGAGCGCTGATTTGCCTTTCCAGGTTGCTTGGTTGGCCAAAAAGGGCGAATGCGTTTTTTCCTGAATATATTCAGGAAAAAACGCATACGCCCTTTTTGGCCAAGGGCATCATTGTCCACGTTTTGCCGCTTTTCATGTGCTTTCAAGGCGATTCGAATCTACCTCCTGAAATCTGTTTCCTGCCATTCTGCCTTGCTTTCAAAGCCTCTTCGTTGCCTTCCCTTAATATATTTGTGGACGAGAGGTATCATTTAAAACTCTGCAGGTTTGTGAATTGCAGTGCCCCTGAGCTCCATTTTTCAACTCGCTTTTTTGGGAGCTGGCCGCAAAAGCGCAGGATTGCTTCAGGCCCTCTTCTGGTTCTGAGGGGCAGGCTGAGCTTGTGCTTAATTCTTCTTCCTGATGGGAAAATGGAGTGACCTGTGCCTATCCCAACACCTAGAGCTAGTCTCTCATTGGTTCCCCTCTTCCTGTTCATCCTCAGGACAAATTGCAACCTGTACGGAACAGGAGGTTAAAGGTGCTGATTCTCCAAGGAGGGAGATGGCTAGTAAATCGGCTGGAATGGCGAACCCGAGCAAAGGAGATGAGAAATGAGGTGCGTTTTAGAAACCTTTCCAGATCACACGGTGTACCATCTTCTGGGTTTCTCATGCCTGTTTTCGACGTAGGAAGATGCCCTTGAACCTGGAGATTTGGGACCCATGGGATGGGTACCATGCAGTATTACTTGAAAGGGTCTGCGTTGGCTCACCCAACCTCACCGAACCTCTCAGCCCCAAGAGTGTCCACCCTGATGTCTCAATCAGCTGAGGGTCTAGATATGGTCAATCCAGGTTGCATCACAGCCCCTGAACGAATTTTGGAAGAATTTCTCTCTCTTTCACTGTCTTTGTTTCACGGGTTTTGAAAAGTCATTTATTTTTATAATGGGGTTTAGCTGCTTTTCACGGCTGTGTTTATGCCGCTTTACACCCCCTTGACTCACTTACAGAGAGATATCAATACATAGGTTTGAAGATTGTTACTAGTCAGATATATTCTTGTGCGGTGAATAGGGGGTGTTGAGTCCAGTTCACTGAAAAAGGAATAGGCCTTGTCTCTTACATATTGGGTTTATGGAACGGTATCTGAGCTAATTTGAAACCCTTGTTTTATGCATCACCCCACCTCACCTTTCCCGTTCAGCAGCCATAGTGTGTTTTCTAAACGTGTGACTCTGTTCTGTTTTGTAATTCAGTTCAAGTGTAGCGGTTTTTACATTCCCTCTATAAGTGATATCTTAGGATAAGTGTCTTTTTCTGTGTGACTTATTTCACTTAGAATCGTCGTACCTAAATCCACTCATCGTGCTGCTACTAGCCTTATGACGTTGATTTCATGGCTGAGTGATATTCCATTGTACATGAGGACCACAACTTCTTTATCCATTTTTCTCTTTCCTAGGATATTTAAGGTGTAATGAAGTGGGGGTTCTTGTCAACAGAGCAGCCCTAAACTTTGGGGTGCCTGTGTCTTGCTAATTTTTAGTTTTCCCAATTTATACGCCCATGAGTGGAAGTGCCCTATGCTCTCCAAGCTGTGTTTTTTAGATGTTTCAGAACACACCTTACACTTCTCCAGAGTGGCTGTTGGCAATTTACATCCCACCCATCAGCGTAGCAAGGATCCCATTTCTCCATGGCCGGTCCTGCATTTCTGGTTTGGACACTTTTTTCCGCATGGCCCTTTTGCCCGCTGGGAAGCCAGACTTCTTTGGAGCGCTGATTTGCCTTTCCAGGTTGCTTGGTTGGCCAAAACGGGCGTATGCGTTTTATCCTGAAAATATTCAGGGAAAAACGCATACGCCCTTTTTGGCCAAGGGCATCATTGTCCACGTTTTGCCGCTTTTCATGTGCTTTCAAGGCGATTCGAATCTACCTCCTGAAATCTGTTTCCTGCAATTCTGCCTTGCTTTCAAAGCCTCTTCGTTGCCTTCCCTTAATATATTTGTGGACGAGAGGTATCATTTAAAACTCTGCAGGTTTGTGAATTGCAGTGCCCCTGAGCTCCATTTTTCAACTCGCTTTTTTGGGAGCTGGCCGCAAAAGCGCAGGATTGCTTCAGGCCCTCTTCTGGTTCTGGGGGGCAGGCTGAGCTTGTGCTTAATTCTTCTTCCTGATGGGAAAATAGAGTGACCTGTGCCTGTCCCAACACCTAGAGCTAGTCTCTCATTGGTTCCCCCTCTTCCCGTTCATCCTCAGGACAAATTGCAACCTTTATGGAACAGGAGGTTAAAGGTGCTGATTCTCCAAGGAGGGAGATGGCTAGTAAATCGGCTGGAATGGCGAACCCGAGCAAAGGAGATGAGAAATGAGGTGCGTTTTAGAAACCTTTCCAGATCACACGGTGTACCATCTTCTGGGTTTCTCATGCCTGTTTTCGACGTAGGAAGATGCCCTTGAACCTGGAGATTTGGGACCCATGGGATGGGTACCATGCAGTATTACTTGAAAGGGTCTGCGTTGGCTCACCCAACCTCACCGAACCTCTCAGCCCCAAGAGTGTCCACCCTGATGTCTCAATCAGCTGTGGGTCTAGATATGGTCAATCCAGGTTGCATCACAGCCCCTGAACGAATTTTGTAAGAATTTCTCTCTCTTTCACTGTCTTTGTTTCACGGGTTTTGAAAAGTAATTTATTTTTATAATGGGGTTTAGCTGCTTTTCACGGCTCTGTTTATGCCGCTTTACACCCCCTTGACTCACTTACAGAGAGATATCAATACATAGGTTTGAAGATTCTTACTAGTCAGATATATTCTTGTGCGGTGAATTGGGGGTGTTGAGTCCAGGTCACTGAAAAAGGAATAGGTCTTGTCTCTTACATATTGGGTTTATGGAACGGTATCTGAGCTAATTTGAAACCCTTGTTTTATGCATCACCCCACCTCACCTTTCCCGTTCAGCAGCCATAGTGTGTTTTCTAAACGTGTGACTCTGTTCTGTTTTGCAATTCAGTTCAAGTGTAGCGGTTTTTACATTCCCTCTATAAGTGATATCTTAGGATAAGTGTCTTTTTCTGTGTGACTTATTTCACTTAGAATCGTCGTACCTAAATCCACTCATCGTGCTGCTACTAGCCTTATGACGTAGATTTCATGGCTGAGTGATATTCCATTGTACATGAGGACCACAACTTCTTTATCCATTTTTCTCTTTCCTAGGATATTTAAGGTGTAATGAAGTGGGGGTTCTTGTCAACAGAGCAGCCCTAAACTTTGGGGTGCCTGTGTCTTGCTGATTTTTAGTTTTCCCAATTTATACGCCCATGAGTGGAAGTGCCCTATGCTCTCCAAGCTGTGTTTTTTAGATGTTTCAGGACACACCGTACACTTCTCCGGAGTGGCTGTTGGCAATTTACATCCCGCCCATCAGCGTAGCAAGGCTCCCATTTCTCCATGGCCGGTCCTGCATTTCTGGTTTGGACACTTTTTTCCGCATGGCCCTTTTGCCCGCTGGGAAGCGAGACTTCTTTGGAGCGCTGATTTGCCTTTCCAGGTTGCTTGGTTGGCCAAAAAGGGCGTATGCGTTTTTTCCTGAATATATTCAGGAAAAAACGCATACGCCCTTTTTGGCCAAGGGCATCATTGTCCACGTTTTGCCGCTTTTCATGTGCTTTCAAGGCGATTCGAATCTACCTCCTGAAATCTGTTTCCTGCAATTCTGCCTTGCTTTCAAAGCCTCTTCGTTGCCTTCCCTTAATATATTTGTGGACGAGAGGTATCATTTAAAACTCTGCAGGTTTGTGAATTGCAGTGCCCCTGAGCTCCATTTTTCAACTCGCTTTTTTGGGAGCTGGCCGCAAAAGCGCAGGATTGCTTCAGGCCCTCTTCTGGTTCTGGGGGGCAGGCTGAGCTTGTGCTTAATTCTTCTTCCTGATGGGAAAATAGAGTGACCTGTGCCTGTCCCAACACCTAGAGCTAGTCTCTCATTGGTTCCCCCTCTTCCCGTTCATCCTCAGGACAAATTGAAACCTGTACGGAACAGGAGGTTAAAGATGCTGATTCTCCAAGGAGGGAGATGGCTAGTAAATCGGCTGGAATGGCGAACCCGAGCAAAGGAGATGAGAAATGAGGTGCGTTTTAGAAACCTTTCCCGATCACACGGTGTACCATCTTCTGGGTTTCTCATGCCTGTTTTCGATGTAGGAAGATGCCCTTGAACCTGGAGATTTGGGACCCATGGGATGGGTACCATGCAGTATTACTTGAAAGGGTCTGCGTTGGCTCACCCAACCTCACCGAACCTCTCAGCCCCAAGAGTGTCCACCCTTATGTCTCAATCAGCTGTGGGTCTAGATATGGTCAATCCAGGTTGCATCACAGCCCCTGAACGAATTTTGTAAGAATTTCTCTCCCTTTCACTGTCTTTGTTTCACGGGTTTTGAAAAGTAATTTATTTTTATAATGGGGTTTAGCTGCTTTTCACGGCTGTGTTTATGCCGCTTTACACGCCCTTGACTCACTTACAGAGAAATATCAATACATAGGTTTGAAGATTCTTACTAGTCAGATATATTCTTGTGCGGTGAATAGGGGGTGTTGAGTCCAGTTCACTAAAAAAGGAATAGGTCTTGTCTCTTACATATTGGGTTTATGGAACGGTATCTGAGCTAATTTGAAACCCTTGTTTTATGCATCACCCCACCTCACCTTTCCCGTTCAGCAGCCATAGTGTGTTTTCTAAACGTGTGACTCTGTTCTGTTTTGTAATTCAGTTCAAGTGTAGCGGTTTTTACATTCCCTCTATAAGTGATATCTTAGGATAAGTGTCTTTTTCTGTGTGACTTATTTCACTTAGAATCGTCGTACCTAAATCCACTCATCGTGCTGCTACTAGCCTTATGACGTTGATTTCATGGCTGAGTGATATTCCATTGTACATGAGGACCACAACTTCTTTATCCATTTTTCTCTTTCCTAGGATATTTAAGGTGTAATGAAGTGGGGGTTCTTGTCAACAGAGCAGCCCTAAACTTTGGGGTGCCTGTGTCTTGCTAATTTTTAGTTTTCCAAATTTATACGCCCATGAGTGGAAGTGCCCTATGCTCTCCAAGCTGTGTTTTTTAGATGTTTCAAAACACACCTTACACTTCTCCAGAGTGGCTGTTGGCAATTTACATCCCACCCATCAGCGTAGCAAGGCTCCCATTTCTCCATGGCCGGTCCTGCATTTCTGGTTTGGACACTTTTTTCCGCATGGCCCTTTTGCCCGCTGGGAAGCCAGACTTCTTTGGAGCGCTGATTTGCCTTTCCAGGTTGCTTGGTTGGCCAAAACGGGCGTATGCGTTTTATCCTGAAAATATTCAGGGAAAAACGCATACGCCCTTTTTGGCCAAGGGCATCATTGTCCACGTTTTGCCGCTTTTCATGTGCTTTCAAGGCGATTCGAATCTACCTCCTGAAATCTGTTTCCTGCAATTCTGCCTTGCTTTCAAAGCCTCTTCGTTGCCTTCCCTTAATATATTTGTGGACGAGAGGTATCATTTAAAACTCTGCAGGTTTGTGAATTGCAGTGCCCCTGAGCTCCATTTTTCAACTCGCTTTTTTGGGAGCTGGCCGCAAAAGCGCAGGATTGCTTCAGGCCCTCTTCTGGTTCTGGGGGGCAGGCTGAGCTTGTGCTTAATTCTTCTTCCTGATGGGAAAATAGAGTGACCTGTGCCTGTCCCAACACCTAGAGCTAGTCTCTCATTGGTTCCCCCTCTTCCCGTTCATCCTCAGGACAAATTGCAACCTTTATGGAACAGGAGGTTAAAGGTGCTGATTCTCCAAGGAGGGAGATGGCTAGTAAATCGGCTGGAATGGCGAACCCGAGCAAAGGAGATGAGAAATGAGGTGCGTTTTAGAAACCTTTCCCGATCACACGGTGTACCATCTTCTGGGTTTCTCATGCCTGTTTTCGATGTAGGAAGATGCCCTTGAACCTGGAGATTTGGGACCCATGGGATGAGTACCATGCAGTATTACTTGAAAGGGTCTGCGTTGGCTCACCCAACCTCACCGAACCTCTCAGCCCCAAGAGTGTCCACCCTTATGTCTCAATCAGCTGTGGGTCTAGATATGGTCAATCCAGGTTGCATCACAGCCCCTGAACGAATTTTGTAAGAATTTCTCTCTCTTTCACTGTCTTTGTTTCACGGGTTTTGAAAAGTAATTTATTTTTATAATGGGGTTTAGCTGCTTTTCACGGCTGTGTTTATGCCGCTTTACACCCCCTTGACTCACTTACAGAGAGATATCAATACATAGGTTTGAAGATTCTTACTAGTCAGATATATTCTTGTGCGGTGAATAGGGGGTGTTGAGTCCAGGTCACTGAAAAAGGAATAGGTCTTGTCTCTTACATATTGGGTTTATGGAACGGTATCTGAGCTAATTTGAAACCCTTGTTTTATGCATCACCCCACCTCACCTTTCCCGTTCAGCAGCCATAGTGTGTTTTCTAAACGTGTGACTCTGTTCTGTTTTGCAATTCAGTTCAAGTGTAGCGGTTTTTACATTCCCTCTATAAGTGATATCTTAGGATAAGTGTCTTTTTCTGTGTGACTTATTTCACTTAGAATCGTCGTACCTAAATCCACTCATCGTGCTGCTACTAGCCTTATGACGTAGATTTCATGGCTGAGTGATATTCCATTGTACACGAGGACCACAACTTCTTTATCCATTTTTCTCTTTCCTAGGATATTTAAGGTGTAATGAAGTGGGGGTTCTTGTCAACAGAGCAGCCCTAAACTTTGGGGTGCCTGTGTCTTGCTGATTTTTAGTTTTCCCAATTTATACGCCCATGAGTGGAAGTGCCCTATGCTCTCCAAGCTGTGTTTTTTAGATGTTTCAGGACACACCGTACACTTCTCCAGAGTGGCTGTTGGCAATTTACATCCCGCCCATCAGCGTAGCAAGGCTCCCATTTCTCCATGGCCGGTCCTGCATTTCTGGTTTGGACACTTTTTTCCGCATGGCCCTTTTGCCCGCTGGGAAGCGAGACTTCTTTGGAGCGCTGATTTGCCTTTCCAGGTTGCTTGGTTGGCCAAAAAGGGCGTATGCCTTTTTTCCTGAATATATTCAGGAAAAAACGCATACGCCCTTTTTGGCCAAGGGCATCATTGTCCACGTTTTGCCGCTTTTCATGTGCTTTCAAGGCGATTCGAATCTACCTCCTGAAATCTGTTTCCTGCAATTCTGCCTTGCTTTCAAAGCCTCTTCGTTGCCTTCCCTTAATATATTTGTGGACGAGAGGTATCATTTAAAACTCTGCAGGTTTGTGAATTGCAGTGCCCCTGAGCTCCATTTTTCAACTCGCTTTTTTGGGAGCTGGCCGCAAAAGCGCAGGATTGCTTCAGGCCCTCTTCTGGTTCTGGGGGGCAGGCTGAGCTTGTGCTTAATTCTTCTTCCTGATGGGAAAATAGAGTGACCTGTGCCTGTCCCAACACCTAGAGCTAGTCTCTCATTGGTTCCCCCTCTTCCCGTTCATCCTCAGGACAATTTGCAACCTGTACGGAACAGGAGGTTAAAGGTGCTGATTCTCCAAGGAGGGAGATTGCTAGTAAATCGGCTGGAATGGCGAACCCGACCAAAGGAGATGAGAAATGAGGTGCGTTTTAGAAACCTTTCCCGATCACACGGTGTACCATCTTCTGGGTTTCTCATGCCTGTTTTCGATGTAGGAAGATGCCCTTGAACCTGGAGATTTGGGACCCATGGGATGGGTACCATGCAGTATTACTTGAAAGGGTCTGCGTTGGCTCACCCAACCTCACCGAACCTCTCAGCCCCAAGAGTGTCCACCCTTATGTCTCAATCAGCTGTGGGTCTAGATATGGTCAATCCAGGTTGCATCACAGCCCCTGAACGAATTTTGTAAGAATTTCTCTCTCTTTCACTGTCTTTGTTTCACGGGTTTTGAAAAGTAATTTATTTTTATAATGGGGTTTAGCTGCTTTTCACGGCTGTGTTTATGCCGCTTTACACGCCCTTGACTCACTTACAGAGAAATATCAATACATAGGTTTGAAGATTCTTACTAGTCAGATATATTCTTGTGCGGTGAATAGGGGGTGTTGAGTCCAGTTCACTGAAAAAGGAATAGGTCTTGTCTCTTACATATTGGGTTTATGGAACGGTATCTGAGCTAATTTGAAACCCTTGTTTTATGCATCACCCCACCTCACCTTTCCCGTTCAGCAGCCATAGTGTGTTTCCTAAACGTGTGACTCTGTTCTGTTTTGCAATTCAGTTCAAGTGTAGCGGTTTTTACATTCCCTCTAGAAGTGATATCTTAGGATAAGTGTCTTTTTCTGTGTGACTTATTTCACTTAGAATCGTCGTACCTAAATCCACTCATCGTGCTGCTACTAGCCTTATGACGTTGATTTCATGGCTGAGTGATATTCCATTGTACATGAGGACCCCAACTTCTTTATCCATTTTTCTCTTTCCTAGGATATTTAAGGTGTAGTGAAGTGGGGGTTCTTGTCAACAGAGCAGCCCTAAACTTTGGGGTGCCTGTGTCTTGCTGATTTTTATTTTTCCCAATTTATACGCCCATGAGTGGAAGTGCCCTATGCTCTCCAAGCTGTGTTTTTCAGATGTTTCAGGACACACCGTACACTTCTCCAGAGTGGCTGTTGGCAATTTACATCCCGCCCATCAGCGTAGCAAGGCTCCAATTTCTCCATGGCCGGTCCTGCATTTCTGGTTTGGACACTTTTTTCCGCATGGCCCTTTTGCCCGCTGGGAAGCGAGACTTCTTTGGAGCGCTGATTTGCCTTTCCAGGTTGCTTGGTTGGCCAAAAAGGGCGAATGCGTTTTTTCCTGAATATATTCAGGAAAAAACGCATACGCCCTTTTTGGCCAAGGGCATCATTGTCCACGTTTTGCCGCTTTTCATGTGCTTTCAAGGCGATTCGAATCTACCTCCTGAAATCTGTTTCCTGCCATTCTGCCTTGCTTTCAAAGCCTCTTCGTTGCCTTCCCTTAATATATTTGTGGACGAGAGGTATCATTTAAAACTCTGCAGGTTTGTGAATTGCAGTGCCCCTGAGCTCCATTTTTCAACTCGCTTTTTTGGGAGCTGGCCGCAAAAGCGCAGGATTGCTTCAGGCCCTCTTCTGGTTCTGGGGGGCAGGCTGAGCTTGTGCTTAATTCTTCTTCCTGATGGGAAAATGGAGTGACCTGTGCCTATCCCAACACCTAGAGCTAGTCTCTCATTGGTTCCCCTCTTCCTGTTCATCCTCAGGACAAATTGCAACCTGTACGGAACAGGAGGTTAAAGGTGCTGATTCTCCAAGGAGGGAGATGGCTAGTAAATCGGCTGGAATGGCGAACCCGAGCAAAGGAGATGAGAAATGAGGTGCGTTTTAGAAACCTTTCCAGATCACACGGTGTACCATCTTCTGGGTTTCTCATGCCTGTTTTCGACGTAGGAAGATGCCCTTGAACCTGGAGATTTGGGACCCATGGGATGGGTACCATGCAGTATTACTTGAAAGGGTCTGCGTTGGCTCACCCAACCTCACCGAACCTCTCAGCCCCAAGAGTGTCCACCCTGATGTCTCAATCAGCTGTGGGTCTAGATATGGTCAATCCAGGTTGCATCACAGCCCCTGAACGAATTTTGGAAGAATTTCTCTCTCTTTCACTGTCTTTGTTTCACGGGTTTTGAAAAGTCATTTATTTTTATAATGGGGTTTAGCTGCTTTTCACGGCTGTGTTTATGCCGCTTTACACCCCCTTGACTCACTTACAGAGAGATATCAATACATAGGTTTGAAGATTGTTACTAGTCAGATATATTCTTGTGCGGTGAATAGGGGGTGTTGAGTCCAGTTCACTGAAAAAGGAATAGGCCTTGTCTCTTACATATTGGGTTTATGGAACGGTATCGGAGCTAATTTGAAACCCTTGTTTTATGCATCACCCCACCTCACCTTTCCCGTTCAGCAGCCATAGTGTGTTTTCTAAACGTGTGACTCTGTTCTGTTTTGTAATTCAGTTCAAGTGTAGCGGTTTTTACATTCCCTCTATAAGTGATATCTTAGGATAAGTGTCTTTTTCTGTGTGACTTATTTCACTTAGAATCGTCGTACCTAAATCCACTCATCGTGCTGCTACTAGCCTTATGACGTTGATTTCATGGCTGAGTGATATTCCATTGTACATGAGGACCACAACTTCTTTATCCATTTTTCTCTTTCCTAGGATATTTAAGGTGTAATGAAGTGGGGGTTCTTGTCAACAGAGCAGCCCTAAACTTTGGGGTGCCTGTGTCTTGCTAATTTTTAGTTTTCCCAATTTATACGCCCATGAGTGGAAGTGCCCTATGCTCTCCAAGCTGTGTTTTTTAGATGTTTCAGAACACACCTTACACTTCTCCAGAGTGGCTGTTGGCAATTTACATCCCACCCATCAGCGTAGCAAGGATCCCATTTCTCCATGGCCGGTCCTGCATTTCTGGTTTGGACACTTTTTTCCGCATGGCCCTTTTGCCCGCTGGGAAGCCAGACTTCTTTGGAGCGCTGATTTGCCTTTCCAGGTTGCTTGGTTGGCCAAAACGGGCGTATGCGTTTTATCCTGAAAATATTCAGGGAAAAACGCATACGCCCTTTTTGGCCAAGGGCATCATTGTCCACGTTTTGCCGCTTTTCATGTGCTTTCAAGGCGATTCGAATCTACCTCCTGAAATCTGTTTCCTGCAATTCTGCCTTGCTTTCAAAGCCTCTTCGTTGCCTTCCCTTAATATATTTGTGGACGAGAGGTATCATTTAAAACTCTGCAGGTTTGTGAATTGCAGTGCCCCTGAGCTCCATTTTTCAACTCGCTTTTTTGGGAGCTGGCCGCAAAAGCGCAGGATTGCTTCAGGCCCTCTTCTGGTTCTGGGGGGCAGGCTGAGCTTGTGCTTAATTCTTCTTCCTGATGGGAAAATAGAGTGACCTGTGCCTGTCCCAACACCTAGAGCTAGTCTCTCATTGGTTCCCCCTCTTCCCGTTCATCCTCAGGACAAATTGCAACCTTTATGGAACAGGAGGTTAAAGGTGCTGATTCTCCAAGGAGGGAGATGGCTAGTAAATCGGCTGGAATGGCGAACCCGAGCAAAGGAGATGAGAAATGAGGTGCGTTTTAGAAACCTTTCCCGATCACACGGTGTACCATCTTCTGGGTTTCTCATGCCTGTTTTCGATGTAGGAAGATGCCCTTGAACCTGGAGATTTGGGACCCATGGGATGGGTACCATGCAGTATTACTTGAAAGGGTCTGCGTTGGCTCACCCAACCTCACCGAACCTCTCAGCCCCAAGAGTGTCCACCCTGATGTCTCAATCAGCTGTGGGTCTAGATATGGTCAATCCAGGTTGCATCACAGCCCCTGAACGAATTTTGGAAGAATTTCTCTCTCTTTCACTGTCTTTGTTTCACGGGTTTTGAAAAGTAATTTATTTTTATAATGGGGTTTAGCTGCTTTTCACGGCTGTGTTTATGCCGCTTTACACCCCCTTGACTCACTTACAGAGAGATATCAATACATAGGTTGGAAGATTGTTACTAGTCAGATATATTCTTGTGCGGTGAATAGGGGGTGTTGAGTCCAGTTCACTGAAAAAGGAATAGGCCTTGTCTCTTACATATTGGGTTTATGGAACGGTATCTGAGCTAATTTGAAACCCTTGTTTTATGCATCACGCCACCTCACCTTTCCCGTTCAGCAGCCATAGTGTGTTTTCTAAACGTGTGACTCTGTTCTGTTTTGTAATTCAGTTCAAGTGTAGCGGTTTTTACATTCCCTCTATAAGTGATATCTTAGGATAAGTGTCTTTTTCTGTGTGACTTATTTCACTTAGAATCGTCGTACCTAAATCCACTCATCGTGCTGCTACTAGCCTTATGACGTAGATTTCATGGCTGAGTGATATTCCATTGTACATGAGGACCCCAACTTCTTTATCCATTTTTCTCTTTCCTAGGATATTTAAGGTGTAATGAAGTGGGGGTTCTTGTCAACAGAGCAGCCCTCAACTTTGGGGTGCCTGTGTCTTGCTGATTTTTAGTTTTCTCAATTTATACGCCCATGAGTGGAAGTGCCCTATGCTCTCCAAGCTGTGTTTTTTAGATGTTTCAGGACACACCGTACACTTCTCCAGAGTGGCTGTTGGCAATTTACATCCCGCCCATCAGCGTAGCAAGGCTCCCATTTCTCCATGGCCGGTCCTGCATTTCTGGTTTGGACACTTTTTTCCGCATGGCCCTTTTGCCCGCTGGGAAGCCAGACTTCTTTGGAGCGCTTATTTGCCTTTCCAGGTTGCTTGGTTGGCCAAAAAGGGCGTATGCGTTTTTTCCTGAATATATTCAGGAAAAAACGCATACGCCCTATTTGGCCAAGGGCATCATTGTCCACGTTTTGCCGCTTTTCATGTGCTTTCAAGGCGATTTGAATCTACCTCCTGAAATCTGTTTCCGGCAATTCTGCCTTGCTTTCAAAGCCTCTTCGTTGCCTTCCCTTAATATATTTGTGGACGAGAGGTATCATTTAAAACTCTGCAGGTTTGTGAATTGCAGTGCCCCTGAGCTCCATTTTTCAACTCGCTTTTTTGGGAGCTGGCCGCAAAAGCGCAGGATTGCTTCAGGCCCTCTTCTGCTTCTGGGGGGCAGGCTGAGCTTGTGCTTAATTCTTCTTCCTGATGGGAAAATAGAGTGACCTGTGCCTGTCCCAACACCTAGAGCTAGTCTCTCATTGGTTCCCCCTCTTCCCGTTCATCCTCAGGACAAATTGCAACCTTTACGGAACAGGAGGTTAAAGGTGCTGATTCTCCAAGGAGGGAGATGGCTAGTAAATCGGCTGGAATGGCGAACCCGAGCAAAGGAGATGAGAAATGAGGTGCGTTTTAGAAACCTTACCCGATCACACGGTGTACCATCTTCTGGGTTTCTCATGCCTGTTTTCGATGTAGGAAGATGCCCTTGAACCTGGAGATTTGGGACCCATGGGATGAGTACCATGCAGTATTACTTGAAAGGGTCTGCGTTGGCTCACCCAACCTCACCGAACCTCTCAGCCCCAAGAGTGTCCACCCTTATGTCTCAATCAGCTGTGGGTCTAGATATGGTCAATCCAGGTTGCATCACAGCCCCTGAACGAATTTTGTAAGAATTTCTCTCTCTTTCACTCACTTTGTTTCACGGGTTTTGAAAAGTAATTTATTTTTATAATGGGGTTTAGCTGCTTTTCACGGCTGTGTTTATGCCTCTTTACACCCCCTTGACTCACTTACAGAGAGATATCAATACATAGGTTTGAAGATTCTTACTATTCAGATATAATCTTGTGCGATGAATAGGGGGTGTTGAGTCCAGGTCACTGAAAAAGGAATAGGTCTTGTCTCTTACATATTGGGTTTATGGAACGGTATCTGAGCTAATTTGAAACCCTTGTTTTATGCATCACCCCACCTCACCTTTCCCGTTCAGCAGCCATAGTGTGTTTTCTAAACGTGTGACTCTGTTCTGTTTTGCAATTCAGTTCAAGTGTAGCGATTTTTACATTCCCTCTATAAGTGATATCTTAGGATAAGTGTCTTTTTCTGTGTGACTTATTTCACTTAGAATCGTCGTACCTAAATCCACTCATCGTGCTGCTACTAGCCTTATGACGTTGATTTCATGGCTGAGTGATATTCCATTGTACATGAGGACCACAACTTCTTTATCCATTTTTCTCTTTCCTAGGATATTTAAGGTGTAATGAAGTGGGGGTTCTTGTCAACAGAGCAGCCCTAAACTTTGGGGTGCCTGTGTCTTGCTAATTTTTAGTTTTCCCAATTTATACGCCCATGAGTGGAAGTGCCCTATGCTCTCCAAGCTGTGTTTTTTAGATGTTTCAAAACACACCTTACACTTCTCCAGAGTGGCTGTTGGCAATTTACATCCCACCCATCAGCGTAGCAAGGCTCCCATTTCTCCATGGCCGGTCCTGCATTTCTGGTTTGGACACTTTTTTCCGCATGGCCCTTTTGCCCGCTGGGAAGCGAGACTTCTTTGGAGCGCTGATTTGCCTTTCCAGGTTGCTTGGTTGGCCAAAACGGGCGTATGCGTTTTATCCTGAAAATATTCAGGGAAAAACGCATACGCCCTTTTTGGCCAAGGGCATCATTGTCCACGTTTTGCCGCTTTTCATGTGCTTTCAAGGCGATTCGAATCTACCTCCTGAAATCTGTTTCCTGCAATTCTGCCTTGCTTTCAAAGCCTCTTCGTTGCCTTCCCTTAATATATTTTTGGACGAGAGGTATCATTTAAAACTCTGCAGGTTTGTGAATTGCAGTGCCCCTGAGCTCCATTTTTCAACTCGCTTTTTTGGGAGCTGGCCGCAAAAGCGCAGGATTGCTTCAGGCCCTCTTCTGGTTCTGGGGGGCAGGCTGAGCTTGTGCTTAATTCTTCTTCCTGATGGGAAAATAGAGTGACCTGTGCCTGTCCCAACACCTAGAGCTAGTCTCTCATTGGTTCCCCCTCTTCCCGTTCATCCTCAGGACAAATTGCAACCTTTATGGAACAGGAGGTTAAAGGTGCTGATTCTCCAAGGAGGGAGATGGCTAGTAAATCGGCTGGAATGGCGAACCCGAGCAAAGGAGATGAGAAATGAGGTGCGTTTTAGAAACCTTTCCCGATCACACGGTGTACCATCTTCTGGGTTTCTCATGCCTGTTTTCGATGTAGGAAGATGCCCTTGAACCTGGAGATTTGGGACCCATGGGATGAGTACCATGCAGTATTACTTGAAAGGGTCTGCGTTGGCTCACCCAACCTCACCGAACCTCTCAGCCCCAAGAGTGTCCACCCTTATGTCTCAATCAGCTGTGGGTCTAGATATGGTCAATCCAGGTTGCATCACAGCCCCTGAACGAATTTTGTAAGAATTTCTCTCTCTTTCACTGTCTTTGTTTCACGGGTTTTGAAAAGTAATTTATTTTTATAATGGGGTTTAGCTGCTTTTCACGGCTGTGTTTATGCCGCTTTACACCCCCTTGACTCACTTACAGAGAGATATCAATACATAGGTTTGAAGATTCTTACTAGTCAGATATATTCTTGTGCGGTGAATAGGGGGTGTTGAGTCCAGGTCACTGAAAAAGGAATAGGTCTTGTCTCTTACATATTGGGTTTATGGAACGGTATCTGAGCTAATTTGAAACCCTTGTTTTATGCATCACCCCACCTCACCTTTCCCGTTCAGCAGCCATAGTGTGTTTTCTAAACGTGTGACTCTGTTCTGTTTTGCAATTCAGTTCAAGTGTAGCGGTTTTTACATTCCCTCTATAAGTGATATCTTAGGATAAGTGTCTTTTTCTGTGTGACTTATTTCACTTAGAATCGTCGTACCTAAATCCACTCATCGTGCTGCTACTAGCCTTATGACGTAGATTTCATGGCTGAGTGATATTCCATTGTACACGAGGACCACAACTTCTTTATCCATTTTTCTCTTTCCTAGGATATTTAAGGTGTAATGAAGTGGGGGTTCTTGTCAACAGAGCAGCCCTAAACTTTGGGGTGCCTGTGTCTTGCTGATTTTTAGTTTTCCCAATTTATACGCCCATGAGTGGAAGTGCCCTATGCTCTCCAAGCTGTGTTTTTTAGATGTTTCAGGACACACCGTACACTTCTCCAGAGTGGCTGTTGGCAATTTACATCCCGCCCATCAGCGTAGCAAGGCTCCCATTTCTCCATGGCCGGTCCTGCATTTCTGGTTTGGACACTTTTTTCCGCATGGCCCTTTTGCCCGCTGGGAAGCGAGACTTCTTTGGAGCGCTGATTTGCCTTTCCAGGTTGCTTGGTTTTCCAAAAAGGGCGTATGCGTTTTTTCCTGAATATATTCAGGAAAAAACGCATACGCCCTTTTTGGCCAAGGGCATCATTGTCCACGTTTTGCCGCTTTTCATGTGCTTTCAAGGCGATTCGAATCTACCTCCTGAAATCTGTTTCCTGCAATTCTGCCTTGCTTTCAAAGCCTCTTCGTTGCCTTCCCTTAATATATTTGTGGACGAGAGGTATCATTTAAAACTCTGCAGGTTTGTGAATTGCAGTGCCCCTGAGCTCCATTTTTCAACTCGCTTTTTTGGGAGCTGGCCGCAAAAGCGCAGGATTGCTTCAGGCCCTCTTCTGGTTCTGGGGGGCAGGCTGAGCTTGTGCTTAATTCTTCTTCCTGATGGGAAAATAGAGTGACCTGTGCCTGTCCCAACACCTAGAGCTAGTCTCTCATTGGTTCCCCCTCTTCCCGTTCATCCTCAGGACAATTTGCAACCTATACGGAACAGGAGGTTAAAGGTGCTGATTCTCCAAGGAGGGAGATTGCTAGTAAATCGGCTGGAATGGCGAACCCGAGCAAAGGAGATGAGAAATGAGGTGCGTTTTAGAAACCTTTCCCGATCACACGGTGTACCATCTTCTGGGTTTCTCATGCCTGTTTTCGATGTAGGAAGATGCCCTTGAACCTGGAGATTTGGGACCCATGGGATGGGTACCATGCAGTATTACTTGAAAGGGTCTGCGTTGGCTCACCCAACCTCACCGAACCTCTCAGCCCCAAGAGTGTCCACCCTTATGTCTCAATCAGCTGTGGGTCTAGATATGGTCAATCCAGGTTGCATCACAGCCCCTGAACGAATTTTGGAAGAATTTCTCTCTCTTTCACTGTCTTTGTTTCACGGGTTTTGAAAAGTAATTTATTTTTATAATGGGGTTTAGCTGCTTTTCACGGCTGTGTTTATGCCGCTTTACACGCCCTTGACTCACTTACAGAGAAATATCAATACATAGGTTTGAAGATTCTTACTAGTCAGATATATTCTTGTGCGGTGAATAGGGGGTGTTGAGTCCAGTTCACTGAAAAAGGAATAGGTCTTGTCTCTTACATATTGGGTTTATGGAACGGTATCTGAGCTAATTTGAAACCCTTGTTTTATGCATCACCCCACCTCACCTTTCCCGTTCAGCAGCCATAGTGTGTTTCCTAAACGTGTGACTCTGTTCTGTTTTGCAATTCAGTTCAAGTGTAGCGGTTTTTACATTCCCTCTAGAAGTGATATCTTAGGATAAGTGTCTTTTTCTGTGTGACTTATTTCACTTAGAATCGTCGTACCTAAATCCACTCATCGTGCTGCTACTAGCCTTATGACGTTGATTTCATGGCTGAGTGATATTCCATTGTACATGAGGACCACAACTTCTTTATCCATTTTTCTCTTTCCTAGGATATTTAAGGTGTAATGAAGTGGGGGTTCTTGTCAACAGAGCAGCCCTCAACTTTGGGGTGCCTGTGTCTTGCTGATTTTTAGTTTTCCCAATTTATACGCCCATGAGTGGAAGTGCCCTATGCTCTCCAAGCTGTGTTTTTTAGATGTTTCAGGACACACCGTACACTTCTCCAGAGTGGCTGTTCGCAATTTACATCCCGCCCATCAGCGTAGCAAGGCTCCCATTTCTCCATGGCCGGTCCTGCATTTCTGGTTTGGACACTTTTTTCCGCATGGCCCTTTTGCCCGCTGGGAAGCCAGACTTCTTTGGAGCGCTGATTTGCCTTTCCAGGTTGCTTGGTTGGCCAAAAAGGGCGTATGCGTTTTTTCCTGAATATATTCAGGAAAAAACGCATACGCCCTATTTGGCCAAGGGCATCATTGTCCACGTTTTGCCGCTTTTCATGTGCTTTCAAGGCGATTTGAATCTACCTCCTGAAATCTGTTTCCGGCAATTCTGCCTTGCTTTCAAAGCCTCTTCGTTGCCTTCCCTTAATATATTTGTGGACGAGAGGTATCATTTAAAACTCTGCAGGTTTGTGAATTGCAGTGCCCCTGAGCTCCATTTTTCAACTCGCTTTTTTGGGAGCTGGCCGCAAAAGCGCAGGATTGCTTCAGGCCCTCTTCTGCTTCTGGGGGGCAGGCTGAGCTTGTGCTTAATTCTTCTTCCTGATGGGAAAATAGAGTGACCTGTGCCTGTCCCAACACCTAGAGCTAGTCTCTCATTGGTTCCCCCTCTTCCCGTTCATCCTCAGGACAAATTGCAACCTTTACGGAACAGGAGGTTAAAGGTGCTGATTCTCCAAGGAGGGAGATGGCTAGTAAATCGGCTGGAATGGCGAACCCGAGCAAAGGAGATGAGAAATGAGGTGCGTTTTAGAAACCTTACCCGATCACACGGTGTACCATCTTCTGGGTTTCTCATGCCTGTTTTCGATGTAGGAAGATGCCCTTGAACCTGGAGATTTGGGACCCATGGGATGAGTACCATGCAGTATTACTTGAAAGGGTCTGCGTTGGCTCACCCAACCTCACCGAACCTCTCAGCCCCAAGAGTGTCCACCCTTATGTCTCAATCAGCTGTGGGTCTAGATATGGTCAATCCAGGTTGCATCACAGCCCCTGAACGAATTTTGTAAGAATTTCTCTCTCTTTCACTCACTTTGTTTCACGGGTTTTGAAAAGTAATTTATTTTTATAATGGGGTTTAGCTGCTTTTCACGGCTGTGTTTATGCCGCTTTACACCCCCTTGACTCACTTACAGAGAGATATCAATACATAGGTTTGAAGATTCTTACTATTCAGATATAATCTTGTGCGATGAATAGGGGGTGTTGAGTCCAGGTCACTGAAAAAGGAATAGGTCTTGTCTCTTACATATTGGGTTTATGGAACGGTATCTGAGCTAATTTGAAACCCTTGTTTTATGCATCACCCCACCTCACCTTTCCCGTTCAGCAGCCATAGTGTGTTTTCTAAACGTGTGACTCTGTTCTGTTTTGCAATTCAGTTCAAGTGTAGCGGTTTTTACATTCCCTCTATAAGTGATATCTTAGGATAAGTGTCTTTTTCTGTGTGACTTATTTCACTTAGAATCGTCGTACCTAAATCCACTCATCGTGCTGCTACTAGCCTTATGACGTAGATTTCATGGCTGAGTGATATTCCATTGTACATGAGGACCACAACTTCTTTATCCATTTTTCTCTTTCCTAGGATATTTAAGGTGTAATGAAGTGGGGGTTCTTGTCAACAGAGCAGCCCTCAACTTTGGGGTGCCTGTGTCTTGCTGATTTTTAGTTTTCCCAATTTATACGCCCATGAGTGGAAGTGCCCTATGCTCTCCAAGCTGTGTTTTTTAGATGTTTCAGAACACACCGTAGACTTCTCCAGAGTGGCTGTTGGCAATTTACATCCCACCCATCAGCGTAGCAAGGCTCCCATTTCTCCATGGCCGGTCCTGCATTTCTGGTTTGGACACTTTTTTCCACATGGCCCTTTTGCCCGCTGGGAAGCGAGACTTCTTTGGAGCGCTGATTTGCCTTTCCAGGTTACTTGGTTGGCCAAAAAGGGCGTATGCGTTTTTTCCTGAATATATTCAGGAAAAAACGCATACGCCCTTTTTGGCCAAGGGCATCATTGTCCACGTTTTGCCGCTTTTCATGTGCTTTCAAGGCGATTCGAATCTACCTCCTGAAATCTGTTTCCGGCAATTCTGCCTTGCTTTCAAAGCCTCTTCTTTGCCTTCCCTTAATATATTTGTGGACGAGAGGTATCATTTAAAACTCTGCATGTTTGTGAATTGCAGTGCCCCTGAGCTCCATTTTTCAACTCGCTTTTTTGGGAGCTGGCCGCAAAGGCGCAGGATTGCTTCAGGCCCTCTTCTGGTTCTGGGGGGCAGGCTGAGCTTGTGCTTAATTCTTCTTCCTGATGGGAAAATAGAGTGACCTGTGCCTGTCCCAACACCTAGAGCTAGTCTCTCATTGGTTCCCCCTCTTCCCGTTCATCCTCAGGACAAATTGCAACCTTTACGGAACAGGAGGTTAAAGGTGCTGATTCTCCAAGGAGGGAGATGGCTAGTAAATCGGCTGGAATGGCGATCCCGAGCAAAGGAGATGAGAAATGAGGTGCGTTTTAGAAACATTACCCGATCACACGGTGTACCATCTTCTGGGTTTCCCATGCATGTTTTCGTTGTAGGAAGACGCCCTTGAACCTGGAGATTTGGGACCCATGGGATGGGTACCATGCAGTATTACTTGAAAGGGTCTGCGTTGGCTCACCCAACCTCACCGAACCTCTCAGCCCCAAGAGTGTCCACCCTTATGTCTCAATCAGCTGTGGGTCTAGATATGGTCAATCCAGGTTGCATCACAGCCCCTGAACGAATTTTGTAAGAATTTCTCTCTCTTTCACTGTCTTTGTTTCACGGGTTTTGAAAAGTAATTTATTTTTATAATGGGGTTTAGCTGCTTTTCACGGCTGTGTTTATGCTGCTTTACACCCCCTTGACTCACTTACAGAGAGATATCAATACATAGGTTTGAAGATTCTTACTAGTCAGATATATTCTTGTGCGGTGAATAGGGGGTGTTGAGGCCAGTTCACTGAGCAAGGAGAAGGTCTTGTCTACTACATATTGGGTTTATTGAACGGTATCTGAGCTAATTTGAAACCCTTGATTTATGCATCACCCCACCTCACCTTTCCCGTTCAGCAGCCATAGTGTGTTTTCTAAACGTGTGACTCTGTTCTGTTTTGGAATTCAGTTCAAGTGTAGCGGTTTTTACATTCCCTCTATAAGTGATATCTTATGATAAGTGTCTTTTTCTGTGTGACTTATTTCTCTTAGAATCGTCGTACCTAAATCCACTAATCGTGCTGCTACTAGCCTTATGACGTGGATTTCATGGCTGAGTGATATTCCATTGTACATGAGGACCACAAGTTCTTTATCCACTTTTCTCTTTCCTAGGATATTTAAGGTGTAATGAAGTGGGGGTTCTTGTCAACAGAGCAGCCCGAAACTTTGGGGTGCCTGTGTCTTGCTGATTTTTAGTTTTCCCAATTTATCCGCCCATGAGTGGAAGTGCCCTATGCTCTCCAAGCTGTGTTTTTTAGATGTTTCAGGACACACCGTACACTTCTCCAGAGTGGCTGTTGGCAATTTACATCCCGCCCATCACCGTAGCAAGGCTCCCATTTCTCCATGGCCTGTCCTGCATTTCTGGTTTGGACACTTTTTTCCGCATGGCCCTTTTGCCCGCTGGGAAGCGAGACTTCTTTGGAGCGCTGATTTGCCTTTCCAGGTTGCTTGGTTGGCCAAAAAGGGCGTATGCGTTTTTTCTTGAATATATTCAGGAAAAAACGCATACGCCCTTTTTGGCCAAGGGCATCATTGTCCACGTTTTGCCGCTTTTCATGTGCTTTCAAGGCGATTCGAATCTACCTCCTGAAATTTGTTTCCTGCAATTCTGCCTTGCTTTCAAAGCCTCTTCGTTGCCTTCCCTCAATATATTTGTGGACGAGAGTTATCATTTATAACTCTGCAGGTTTGTGAATTGCAGTGCCCCTGAGCTCCATTTTTCCAGTCGCTTTTTTGGGAGCTAGCCACAAAAGTGCAGGATTGCTTCAGGCCCTCTTCTGGTTCTGGGGGGCAGGCTGAGCTTGTGCTTAAATCTTCTTCCTGATGGGAAAATAGAGTGACCTGTGCCTGTCCCAACCCCTAGAGCTAGTCTCTCATTGGTTCCCGTCTTCCCGTTCATCCTCAGGACAAATTGCAACCTGTACGGAACAGGAGATTAAAGGTGCTGATTCTCCAAGGAGGGAGATGGCTAGTAAAGCGGCTGGAATGGCGAACCCGAGCACAAGGAGATGAGAAATGAGGTGCGTTTTAGAAACCTTTCCCGATCACACGGTGTACCATCTTCTGGGTTTCTCATGCCTGTTTTCGATGTAGGAAGATGCCCTTGAACCTGGAGATTTGGGACCCATGGGATGGGTACCATGCAGTATTACTTGAAAGGGTCTGCGTTGGCTCACCCAACCTCACCGAACCTCTCAGCCCCAAGAGTGTCCACCCTTATGTCTCAATCAGCTGTGGGTCTAGATATGGTCAATCCAGGTTGCATCACAGCCCCTGAACGAATTTTGTAAGAATTTCTTTCTTTTTCACTGTCTTTGTTTCACGGGTTTTGAAAAGTAATTTATTTTTATAATGGGGTTTAGCTGCTTTTCACGGCTGTGTTTAGGACGCTTTACACCCAATTGACTCACTTACAGAGAGATATCAATACATAGGTTTGAAGATTCTTACTAGTCAGATATATTCTTGTGCGGTGAATAGGGGGTGTTGAGGCCAGTTCACTGAGCAAGGAGTAGGTCTTGTCTACTACATATTGGGTTTATGGAACGGTATCTGAGATAATTTGAAACCCTTGATTTATGCATCACCCCACCTCACCTTTCCGGTTCAGCAACCATAGTGTGTTTTCTAAACGTGTGACTCTGTTCTGTTTTGTAATTCAGTTCAAGTGTAGCGGTTTTTACATTCCCTCTATAAGTGATATCTTATGATAAGTGTCTTTTTCTGTGTGACATATTTCATTTAGAATCGTCGTACCTAAATCCACTCATCGTGCTGCTACTAGCCTTATGACGTGGATTTCATGGCTGAGTGATATTCCATTGTACATGAGGACCACAAGTTCTTTATCCACTTTTCTCTTTCCTAGGATATTTAAGGTGTAATGAAGTGGGGGTTCTTGTCAACAGAGCAGCCCTCAACTTTGGGGTGCCTGTGTCTTGCTGATTTTTAGTTTTCCCAATTTATACGCCCATGAGTGGAAGTGCCCTATGCTCTCCAAGCTGTGTTTTTTAGATGTTTCAGGACACACCGTACACTTCTTCAGAGTGGCTGTTGGCAATTTACATCAAGCCCATCAGAGTAACAAGGCTCCCATTTCTCCATGGCCGGTCCTGCATTTCTGGTTTGGACACTTTTTTCCGCATGGCCCTTTTGCCCGCTGGGAAGCGAGACTTCTTTGGAGCGCTGATTTGCCTTTCCAGGTTTCTTGGTTGGCCAAAAAGGGCGTATGCGTTTTTTCCTGAATATATTCAGGAAAAAACGCATACGCCCTTTTTGGCCAAGGGCATCATTGTCCACGTTTTGCCGCTTTTCATGTGCTTTCAAGGCGATTCGAATCTACCTCCTGAAATCTGTTTCCGGCAATTCTGCCTTGCTTTCAAAGCCTCTTCGTTGCCTTCCCTTAATATATTTGTGGACGAGAGGTATCATTTAAAACTCTGCATGTTTGTGAATTGCAGTGCCCCTGAGCTCCATTTTTCAACTCGCTTTTTTGGGAGCTGGCCGCAAAGGCGCAGGATTGCTTCAGGCCCTCTTCTGGTTCTGGGGGGCAGGCTGAGCTTGTGCTTAATTCTTCTTCCTGATGGGAAAATAGAGTGACCTGTGCCTGTCCCAACACCTAGAGCTAGTCTCTCATTGGTTCCCCCTCTTCCCGTTCATCCTCAGGACAAATTGCAACCTGTACGGAACAGGAGGTTAAAGGTGCTGATTCTCCAAGGAGGGAGATGGCTAGTAAATCGGCTGGAATGGCGATCCCGAGCAAAGGAGATGAGAAATGAGGTGCGTTTTAGAAACCTTACCCGATCACACGGTGTACCATCTTCTGGGTTTCCCATGCATGTTTTCGTTGTAGGAAGACGCCCTTGAACCTGGAGATTTGGGACCCATGGGATGGGTACCATGCAGTATTACTTGAAAGTGTCTGTGCTGGCTCACCCAACCTCACCGAACCTCTCAGCCCCAAGAGTGTCCACCCTTATGTCTCAATCAGCTGTGGGTCTAGATATGGTCAATCCAGGTTGCATCACAGCCCCTGAACGAATTTTGTAAGAATTTCTCTCTCTTTCACTGTCTTTGTTTCACGGGTTTTGAAAAGTAATTTATTTTTATAATGGGGTTTAGCTGCTTTTCACGGCTGTGTTTATGCCGCTTTACACCCCCTTGACTCACTTACAGAGAGATATCAATACATAGGTTTGAAGATTCTTACTAGTCAGATATATTCTTGTGCGGTGAATAGGGGGTGTTGAGGCCAGTTCACTGAGCAAGGAGAAGGTCTTGTCTACTACATATTGGGTTTATTGAACGGTATCTGAGCTAATTTGAAACCCTTGATTTATGCATCACCCCACCTCACCTTTCCCGTTCAGCAGCCATAGTGTGTTTTCTAAACGTGTGACTCTGTTCTGTTTTGGAATTCAGTTCAAGTGTAGCGGTTTTTACATTCCCTCTATAAGTGATATCTTATGATAAGTGTCTTTTTCTGTGTGACTTATTTCTCTTAGAATCGTCGTACCTAAATCCACTAATCGTGCTGCTACTAGCCTTATGACGTGGATTTCATGGCTGAGTGATATTCCATTGTACATGAGGACCACAAGTTCTTTATCCACTTTTCTCTTTCCTAGGATATTTAAGGTGTAATGAAGTGGGGGTTCTTGTCAACAGAGCAGCCCGAAACTTTGGGGTGCTGTGTCTTACTGATTTTTAGTTTTCCCAATTTATACGCCCATGAGTGGAAGTGCCCTATGCTCTCCAAGCTGTGTTTTTTAGATGTTTCAGGACACACCGTACACTTCTCCAGAGTGGCTGTTGGCAATTTACATCCCGCCCATCAGCGTAGCAAGGCTCCCATTTCTCCATGGCCTGTCCTGCATTTCTGGTTTGGACACTTTTTTCCGCATGGCCCTTTTGCCCGCTGGGAAGCGAGACTTCTTTGGAGCGCTGATTTGCCTTTCCAGGTTGCTTGGTTGGCCAAAAAGGGCGTATGCGTTTTTTCTTGAATATATTCAGGAAAAAACGCATACGCCCTTTTTGGCCAAGGGCATCATTGTCCACGTTTTGCCGCTTTTCATGTGCTTTCAAGGCGATTCGAATCTACCTCCTGAAATTTGTTTCCTGCAATTCTGCCTTGCTTTCAAAGCCTCTTCGTTGCCTTCCCTCAATATATTTGTGGACGAGAGTTATCATTTATAACTCTGCAGGTTTGTGAATTGCAGTGCCCCTGAGCTCCATTTTTCCAGTCGCTTTTTTGGGAGCTAGCCACAAAAGTGCAGGATTGCTTCAGGCCCTCTTCTGGTTCTGGGGGGCAGGCTGAGCTTGTGCTTAATTCTTCTTCCTGATGGGAAAATAGAGTGACCTGTGCCTTTCCCAACCCCTAGAGCTAGTCTCTCATTGGTTCCCGTCTTCCCGTTCATCCTCAGGACAAATTGCAACCTGTACGGAACAGGAGATTAAAGGTGCTGATTCTCCAAGGAGGGAGATGGCTAGTAAAGCGGCTGGAATGGCGAACCCGAGCACAAGGAGATGAGAAATGAGGTGCGTTTTAGAAACCTTTCCCGATCACACGGTGTACCATCTTCTGGGTTTCTCATGCATGTTTTCGACGTAGGAAGCTGCCCTTGAACCTGGAGATTTGGGACCCATGGGATGGGTACCATGCAGTATTACTTTAAAGGGTCTGCGTTGACTCACGCAACCTCACCAAACTTCTCAGCCCCAAGAGTGTCCACCCTTATGTCTCAATCAGCTGTGGGTCTAGATATGGTCAATCCAGGTTGCATCACAGCCCCTGAACGAATTTTGTAAGAGTTTCTCTCTCTTTCACTGTCTTCGTTTCACGGGTTTTGAAAAGTAATTTATTTTTATAATGGGGTTTAGCTGCTTTTCACGGCTGTGTTTAGGCCGCTTTACACCCAATTGACTCACTTACAGAGAGATATCAATACATAGGTTTGAAGATTCTTACTAGTCAGATATATTCTTGTGCGGTGAATAGGGGGTGTTGAGGCCAGTTCACTGAGCAAGGAGTAGGTCTTGTCTACTACATATTGGGTTTATGGAACGGTATCTGAGCTAATTTGAAACCCTTAATTTATGCATCACCCCACCTCACCTTTCCCGTTCAGCAGCCATTGTGTGTTTTCTAAACGTGTGACTCTGTTCTGTTTTGTAATTCAGTTCAAGTGTAGCGGTTTTTACATTCCCTCTATAAGTGATATCTTATGATAAGTGTCTTTTTCTGTGTGACTTATTTCACTTAGAATCGTCGTACCTAATTCCACTCATCGTGCTGCTACTAGCCTTATGACGTGGATTTCATGGCTGAGTGATATTCCATTGTACATGAGGACCACAAGTTCTTTATCCACTTTTCTCTTTCCTAGGATATTTAAGGTGTAATGAAGTGGGGTTTCTTGTCAACAGAGCAGCCCTAAACTTTGGGGTGCCTGTGTCTTGCTGATTTTTAGTTTTCCCAATTTATACGCCTATGAGTGGAAGTGCCCGATGCTCTCCAAGCTGTGTTTTTTAGATGTTTCAGGACACACCGTACACTTCTCCAGAGTGGCTGTTGGCAATTTACATCCCGCTCATCAGCGTAGCAAGGCTCCCATTTCTCCATGGCCGGTCCTGCATTTCTGGTTTGGACACTTTTTTCCGCATGGCTCTTTTGCCCGCTGGGAAGCGAGACTTCTTTGGAGCGCTGATTTGCCTTTCCAGGTTGCTTGGTTGGCCAAAAAGGGCGTATGCGTTTTTTCCTGAATATATTCAGGAAAAAACGTATACGCCCTTTTTGGCCAAGGGCATCATTGTCCACGTTTTGCCGCTTTTCATGTGCTCTCAAGGCGATTCGAATCTACCTCCTGAAATCTGTTTCCTGCAATTCTGCCTTGCTTTCAAAGCCTCTTCGTTGCCTTCCCTCAATATATTTGTGGACGAGAGTTATCGTTTATAACTCTGCAGGTTTGTGAATTGCAGTGCCCCTGAGCTCCATTTTTCCAGTCGCTTTTTTGAGAACTGGCCGCAAAAGTGCAGGATTGCTTCAGGCCCTCATCTGGTTCTGGGGGGTAGGCTGAGCTTGTGGTTAATTCTTCTTCTTGATGCGAAAATAGAGTGACCTGTGCCTGTCCCAACACCTAGAGCTAGTCTCTCATTGGTTCCCCCTCTTCCCGTTCATCCTCAGGACAAATTGCAACCTGTACGGAACAGGAGGTTAAAGGTGCTGATTCTCCAAGGAGGGAGATGGCTAGTAAAGCCGCTGGAATGGCGAACCCGAGCACAAGGAGATGAGAAATGAGGTGCGTTTTAGAAACCTTTCCCGATCACACGGTGTACCATCTTCTGGGTTTCTCATGCATGTTTTCGACGTAGGAAGATGCCCTTGAACCTGGAGATTTGGGACCCATGGGATGGGTACCATGCAGTATTACTTTAAAGGGTCTGCGTTGGCTCACGCAACCTCACCAAAACTCTCAGCCCCAAGAGTGTCCACCCTTATGTGTCAATCAGCTGTGGGTCTAGATATGGTCAATCCAGGTTGCATCACAGCCCCTGAACGAATTTTGTAAGAATTTCTCTCTCTTTCACTGTCTTTGTTTCACGGGTTTTGAAAAGTAATTTATTTTTATAATGGGGTTTAGCTGCTTTTCACGGCTGTGTTTAGGCCGCTTTACACCCAATTGACTCACTTACAGAGAGATATCAATACATAGGTTTGAAGATTCTTACTAGTCAGATATATTGTTGTGCGGTGAATAGGGGGTGTTGAGGCCAGTTCACTGAGCAAGGAGTAGGTCTTGTCTACTACATATTGGGTTTATGGAACGGTATCTGAGCTAATTTGAAACCCTTGATTTATGCATCACCCCACCTCACCTTTCCCGTTCAGCAACCATAGTGTGTTTTCTAAACGTGTGACTCTGTTCTGTTTTGTAATTCAGTTCAAGTGTAGCGGTTTTTACATTCCCTCTATAAGTGATATCTTATGATAAGTGTCTTTTTCTGTGTGACTTATTTCATTTAGAATCGTCGTATCTAAATCCACTCATCGTGCTGCTACTAGCCTTATGACGTGGATTTCATGGCTGAGTGATATTCCATTGTACATGAGGACCACAAGTTCTTTATCCACTTTTCTCTTTCCTAGGCTATTTAAGGTGTAATGAAGTGGGGGTTCTTGTCAACAGAGCAGCCCTAAACTTTGGGGTGCCTGTGTCTTGCTGATTTTTAGTTTTCCCAATTTATACGCCCAGGAGTGGAAGTGCCCTATGCTCTCCAAGCTGTGTTTTTTAGATGTTTCAGGACACACCGTACACTTCTCCAGAGTGGCTGTTGGCAATTTACATCCCGCACATCAGCGTAGCAAGGCTCCCATTTCTCCATGGCCGGTCCTGCATTTCTGGTTTGGACACTTTTTTCCGCATGGCCCTTTTGCCCGCTGGGAAGCGAGACTTCTTTGGAGCGCTGATTTGCCTTTCCAGGTTGCTTGGTTGGCCAAAAAGGGCGTATGCGTTTTTTCCTGAATATATTCAGGAAAAAACGCATACGCCCTTTTTGGCCAAGGGCATCATTGTCCACGTTTTGCCGCTTTTCATGTGCTTTCAAGGCGATTCGAATCTACCTCCTGAAATCTGTTTCCTGCAATTCTGCCTTGCTTTCAAAGCCTCTTCGTTGCCTTCCCTCAATGTATTTGTGGACGAGAGTTATCATTTATAACTCTGCAGGTTTCTGAATTGCAGTGCCCCTGAGCTCCATTTTTCCAGTCTCTTTTTTGGGAGCTGGCCGCAAAAGTGCAGGATTGCTTCAGGCCCTCTTCTGTTTCTGGGGGGCAGGCTGAGCTTGTGGTTAATTCTTCTTCCTGATGGGAAAATAGAGTGACCTGTGCCTGTCCCAACCCCTAGAGCTAGTCTCTCATTGGTTCCCCTCTTCCCGTTCATCCTCAGGACAAATTGCAACCTGTATGGAACAGGAGATTAAAGGTGCTGATTCTCCAAGGAGGGAGATGGCTAGTAAAGTGGCTGGAATGGCGAACCCGAGCACAAGGAGATGAGAAATGCGGTGCGTTTTAGAAACCTTTCCCGATCACACGGTGTACCATCTTCTGGGTTTCTCATGCATGTTTTCAAGGTGGGAAGTTGCCCTTGAACCTGGAGATTTGGGACCCATGGGATGGGTACCATGCAGTATTACTTTAAAGGGACTGCGTTGGCTAACGCAACCTCACCAAACCTCTCAGCCCCAAGATTGTCCACCCTTATGTCTCAATCAGCTGTGGGTCTAGATATGGTCAATCCAGGTTGCATCACAGCCCCTGAACTAATTTTGTAAGAGTTTCTCTCTCTTTCACTGTCTTTGTTTCACGGGTTTTGAAAAGTAATTTATTTTTATAATGGGGTTTAGCTGCTTTTCACGGCTGTGTTTAGGCCGCTTTACACCCAATTGACTCACTTACAGAGAGATATCAATACATAGGTTTGAAGATTCTTACTAGTCAGATATATTCTTGTGCGGTGAATAGGGGGTGTTGAGGCCAGTTCACTGAGCAAGGAGTAGGTCTTGTCTACTACATATTGGGTTTATGGAACGGTATCTGAGACAATTTGAAACCCTTGATTTATGCATCACCCCACCTCACCTTTCCCGTTCAGCAACCATAGTGTGTTTTCTAAACGTGTGACTCTGTTCTGTTTTGTAATTCAGTTCAAGTGTAGCGGTTTTTACATTCCCTCTATAAGTGATATCTTATGATAAGTGTCTTTTTCTGTGTGACTTATTTCATTTAGAATCGTCGTACCTAAATCCACTCATCGTGCTGCTACTAGCCTTATGACGTGGATTTCATGGCTGAGTGATATTCCATTGTACATGAGGACCACAAGTTCTTTATCCACTTTTCTCTTTCCTAGGATATTTAAGGTGTAATGAAGTGGGGGTTCTTGTCAACAGAGCAGCCCTAAACTTTGGGGTGCCTGTGTCTTGCTGATTTTTAGTTTTCCCAATTTATACGCCCATGAGTGGAAGTGCCCTATGCTCTCCAAGCTGTGTTTTTTAGATGTTTCAGGACACACCGTACACTTCTCCAGAGTGGCTGTTGGCAATTTACATCCCGCCCATCAGCGTAGCAAGGCTCCCATTTCTCCATGGCCGGTCCTGCATTTCTGCTTTGGACACTTTTTTCCGCATGGCCCTTTTGCCCGCTGGGAAGCGAGACTTCTTTGGAGCGCTGATTTGCCTTTCCAGGTTGCTTGGTTGGCCAAAAAGGGCGTATGCGTTTTTTCCTGAATATATTCAGGAAAAAACGCATACGCCCTTTTTGGCCAAGGGCATCATTGTCCACGTTTTGCCGCTTTTCATGTGCTTTCAAGGCGATTCGAATCTACCTCCTGAAATCTGTTTCCTGCAATTCTGCCTTGCTTTCAAAGCCTCTTCGTTGCCTTCTCTCAATATATTTGTGGACGAGAGTTATCATTTATAACTCTGCAGGTTTGTGAATTGCAGTGCCCCTGAGCTCCATTTTTCCAGTCGCATTTTGGGAGCTAGCCGCAAAAGTGCAGGATTGCTTCAGGCCCTCTTCTGGTTCTGGGGGGCAGGCTGAGCTTGTGCTTAATTCTTCTTCCTGATGGGAAAATAGAGTGACCTGTGCCTGTCCCAACACCTAGAGCTAGTCTCTCATTGGTTCCCCTCTTCCCGTTCATCCTCAGGACAAATTGCAACCTGTACGGAACAGGAGATTAAAGGTGCTGATTCTCTAAGGAGGGAGATGGCTACTAAAGCGGCTGGAATGGCGAACCCGAGCACAAGGAGATGAGAAATGAGGTGCGTTTTAGAAACCTTTCCCGATCACACGGTGTACCATCTTCTGGGTTTCTCATGCATGTTTTCGACGTAGGAAGATGTCCTTGAACCTGGAGATTTGGGACCCATGGGATGGGTACCATGCAGTATTACTTTAAAGGGTCTGCGTTGGCTCACGCAACCTCACCAAACCTCTCAGCCCCAAGAGTGTCCACCCTTATGTCTCAATCAGCTGTGGGTCTAGATATGGTCAATCCAGGTTGCATCACAGCCCCTGAACGAATTTTGTAAGAGTTTCTCTCTCTTTCACTGTCTTTGTTTCACGGGTTTTGAAAAGTAATTTATTTTTATAATGGGGTTTAGCTGCTTTTCACGGCTGTGTTTAGGCCGCTTTACACCCAATTGACTCACTTACAGAGAGATATCAATACATAGGTTTGAAGATTCTTACTAGTCAGATATATTCTTGTGCGGTGAATAGGGGGTGTTGAGGCCAGTTCACTGAGCAAGGAGTAGGTCTTGTCTACTACATATTGGGTTTATGGAACGGTATCTGAGCTAATTTGAAACCCTTGATTTATGCATCACCCCACCTCACCTTTCCCGTTCAGCAACCATAGTGTGTTTTCTAAACGTGTGACTCTGTTCTGTTTTGTAATTCAGTTCAAGTGTAGCGGTTTTTACATTCCCTCTATAAGTGATATCTTATGATAAGTGTCTTTTTCTGTGTGACTTATTTCATTTAGAATCGTCGTACCTAAATCCACTCATCGTGCTGCTACTAGCCTTATGACGTGGATTTCATGGCTGAGTGATATTCCATTGTACATGAGGACCACAAGTTCTTTATCCACTTTTCTCTTTCCTAGGATATTTAAGGTGTAATGAAGTGGGGGTTCTTGTCAACAGAGCAGCCCTAAACTTTGGGGTGCCTGTGTCTTGCTGATTTTTAGTTTTCCCAATTTATACGCCCATGAGTGGAAGTGCCCTATGCTCTCCAAGCTGTGTTTTTTAGATGTTTCAGGACACACCGTACACTTCTCCAGAGTGGCTGTTGGCAATTTACATCCCGCCCATCAGCGTAGCAAGGCTCCCATTTCTCCATGGCCGGTCCTGCATTTCTGGTTTGGACACTTTTTTCCGCATGGCCCTTTTGCCCGCTGGGAAGCGAGACTTCTTTGGAGCGCTGATTTGCCTTTCCAGGTGGCTTGGTTGGCCAAAAAGGGCGTATGCGTTTTTTCCTGAATATATTCAGGAAAAAACGCATACGCCCTTTTTGGCCAAGGGCATCATTGTCCACGTTTTGCCGCTTTTCATGTGCTTTCAAGGCGATTCGAATCTACCTCCTGAAATCTGTTTCCTGCAATTCTGCCTTGCTTTCAAAGCCTCTTCGTTGCCTTCCCTCAATATATTTGTGGACGAGAGTTATCGTTTATAACTCTGCAGGTTTGTTTATTGCAGTGCCTCTGAGCTCCATTTTTCCAGTCTCTTTTTCGGGAGCTGGCCGCAAAAGTGCAGGATTGCTTCAGGCCCTCTTCTGGTTCTGGGGGGAAGGCTGAGCTTGTGGTAAATTCTTCTTCCTGATGGGAAAATAGAGTGACCTGTGCCTGTCCCAACCCCTAGAGCTAGTCTCTCATTGGTTCCCCTCTTCCCGTTCATCCTCAGGACAAATTGCAACCTGTACGGAACAGGAGATTAAAGGTGCTGATTCTCTAAGGAGGGAGATGGCTAGTAAAGCGGCTGGAATGGCGAACCCGAGCACAAGGAGATGAGAAATGCGGTGCGTTTTAGAAACCTTTCCCGATCACACGGTGTACCATCTTCTGGGTTTCTCATGCATGTTTTCGTCGTAGGAAGATGCCCTTGAACCTGGAGATTTGGGACCCATGGGATGGGTACCATGCAGTATTACTTTAAAGGGTCTGCGTTTGCTCACGCAACCTCACCAAAACTCTCAGCCCCAAGAGTGTCCACCGTTATGTCTCAATCAGCTGTGGGTCTAGATATGGTCAATCCAGGTTGCATCACAGCCCCTGAACGAATTTTGTAAGAGTTTCTCTCTCTTTCACTGTCTTTGTTTCACGGGTTTTGAAAAGTAATTTATTTTTATAATGGGGTTTAGCTGCTTTTCACGGCTGTGTTTAGGCCGCTTTACACCCAATTGACTCACTTACAGAGAGATATCAATACATAGGTTTGAAGATTCTTACTAGTCAGATATATTCTTGTGCGGTGAATAGGGGGTGTTGAGGCCAGTTCACTGAGCAAGGAGTAGGTCTTGTCTACTACATATTGGGTTTATGGAACGGTATCTGAGATAATTTGAAACCCTTGATTTATGCATCACCCCACCTCACCTTTCCCGTTCAGCAGCCATAGTGTGTTTTCTAAACGTGTGACTCTGTTCTGTTTTGTAATTCAGTTCAAGTGTAGCGGTTTTTACATTCCCTCTATAAGTGATATCTTAGGATAAGTGTCTTTTTCTGTGTGACTTATTTCATTTAGAATCGTCGTACCTAAATCCACTCATCGTGCTGCTACTAGCCTTATGACGTTGATTTCATGACTGAGTGATATTCCATTGTACATGAGGACCACAAGTTCTTTATCCACTTTTCTCTTTCCTAGGATATTTAAGGTGTAATGAAGTGGGGGTTCTTGTCAACAGAGCAGCCCTAAACTTTGGGGTGCCTGTGTCTTGCTGATTTTTAGTTTTCCCAATTTATACGCCCATGAGTGGAAGTGCCCTATGCTCTCCAAGCTGTGTTTTTTAGATGTTTCAGGACACACCGTACACTTCTCCAGAGTGGCTGTTGGCAATTTACATCCCGCCCATCAGCGTAGCAAGGCTCCCATTTCTCCATGGCCGGTCCTGCATTTCTGGTTTGGACACTTTTTTCCGCATGGCCCTTTTGCCCGCTGGGAAGCGAGACTTCTTTGGAGCGCTGATTTGCCTTTCCAGGTGGCTTGGTTGGCCAAAAAGGGCGTATGCGTTTTTTCCTGAATATATTCAGGAACAAACGCATACGCCCTTTTTGGCCAAGGGCATCATTGTCCACGTTTTTCCGCTTTTCATGTGCTTTCAAGGCGATTCGAATCTACCTCCTGAAATCTGTTTCCTGCAATTCTGCCTTGCTTTCAAAGCCTCTTCGTTGCCTTCCCTCAATATATTTGTGGACGAGAGTTATCGTTTATAACTCTGCAGGTTTGTTTATTGCAGTGCCTCTGAGCTCCATTTTTCCAGTCGCTTTTTCGGGACCTGGCCGCAAAAGTGCAGGATTGCTTCAGGCCCTCTTCTGGTTCTGGGGGGCAGGCTGAGCTTGTGGTTAATTCTTCTTCCTGATGGGAAAATAGAGTGACCTGTGCCTGTCCCAAACCCTAGAGCTAGTCTCTCATTGGTTCCCCTCTTCCCGTTCATCCTCAGGACAAATTGCAACCTGTACGGAACAGGAGATTAAAGGTGCTGATTCTCTAAGGAGGGAGATGGCTACTAAAGCGGCTGGAATGGCGAACCCGAGCACAAGGAGATGAGAAATGAGGTGCGTTTTAGAAACCTTTCCCGATCACACGGTGTACCATCTTCTGGGTTTCTCATGCATGTTTTCGACGTAGGAAGATGCCCTTGAACCTGGAGATTTGGGACCCATGGGATGGGTACCATGCAGTATTACTTTAAAGGGTCTGCGTTGGCTCACGCAACCTCACCAAACCTCTCAGCCCCAAGAGTGTCCACCCTTATGTCTCAATCAGCTGTGGGTCTAGATATGGTCAATCCAGGTTGCATCACAGCCCCTGAACGAATTTTGTAAGTGTTTCTCTCTCTTTCACTGTCTTTGTTTCACGGGTTTTGAAAAGTAATTTATTTTTATAATGGGGTTTAGCTGCTTTTCACGGCTGTGTTTAGGCCGCTTTACACCCAATTGACTCACTTACAGAGAGATATCAATACATAGGTTTGAAGATTCTTACTAGTCAGATATATTCTTGTGCGGTGAATAGGGGGTGTTGAGGCTAGTTCACTGAGCAAGGAGTAGGTCTTGTCTACTACATATTGGGTTTATGGAACGGTATCTGAGCTAATTTGAAACCCTTGATTTATGCATCACCCCACCTCACCTTTCCCGTTCAGCAACCATAGTGTGTTTTCTAAACGTGTGACTCTGTTCTGTTTTGTAATTCAGTTCAAGTGTAGCGGTTTTTACATTCCCTCTATAAGTGATATCTTATGATAAGTGTCTTTTTCTGTGTGACTTATTTCATTTAGAATCGTCGTACCTAAATCCACTCATCGTGCTGCTACTAGCCTTATGACGTGGATTTCATGGCTGAGTGATATTCCATTGTACATGAGGACCACAAGTTCTTTATCCACTTTTCTCTTTCCTAGGATATTTAAGGTGTAATGAAGTGGGGGTTCTTGTCAACAGAGCAGCCCTAAACTTTGGGGTGCCTGTGTCTTGCTGATTTTTAGTTTTCCCAATTTATACGCCCATGAGTGGAAGTGCCCTATGCTCTCCAAGCTGTGTTTTTTAGATGTTTCAGGACACACCGTACACTTCTCCAGAGTGGCTGTTGGCAATTTACATCCCGCCCATCAGCGTAGCAAGGCTCCCATTTCTCCATGGCCGGTCCTGCATTTCTGGTTTGGACACTTTTTTCCGCATGGCCCTTTTGCCCGCTGGGAAGCGAGACTTCTTTGGAGCGCTGATTTGCCTTTCCAGGTGGCTTGGTTGGCCAAAAAGGGCGTATGCGTTTTTTCCTGAATATATTCAGGAAAAAACGCATACGCCCTTTTTGGCCAAGGGCATCATTGTCCACGTTTTGCCGCTTTTCATGTGCTTTCAAGGCGATTCGAATCTACCTCCTGAAATCTGTTTCCTGCAATTCTGCCTTGCTTTCAAAGCCTCTTCGTTGCCTTCCCTCAATATATTTGTGGACGAGAGTTATCGTTTATAACTCTGCAGGTTTGTTTATTGCAGTGCCTCTGAGCTCCATTTTTCCAGTCTCTTTTTCGGGAGCTGGCCGCAAAAGTGCAGGATTGCTTCAGGCCCTCTTCTGGTTCTGGGGGGAAGGCTGAGCTTGTGGTAAATTCTTCTTCCTGATGGGAAAATAGAGTGACCTGTGCCTGTCCCAACCCCTAGAGCTAGTCTCTCATTGGTTCCCCTCTTCCCGTTCATCCTCAGGACAAATTGCAACCTGTACGGAACAGGAGATTAAAGGTGCTGATTCTCTAAGGAGGGAGATGGCTAGTAAAGCGGCTGGAATGGCGAACCCGAGCACAAGGAGATGAGAAATGCGGTGCGTTTTAGAAACCTTTCCCGATCACACGGTGTACCATCTTCTGGGTTTCTCATTCATGTTTTCGACGTAGGAAGATGCCCTTGAACCTGGAGATTTGGGACCCATGGGATGGGTACCATGCAGTATTACTTTAAAGGGTCTGCGTTGGCTCACGCAACCTCACCAAAACTCTCAGCCCCAAGAGTGTCCACCGTTATGTCTCAATCAGCTGTGGGTCGAGATATGGTCAATCCAGGTTGCATCACAGCCCCTGAACGAATTTTGTAAGAATTTCTCTCTCTTTCACTGTCTTTGTTTCACAGGTTTTGAAAAGTAATTTATTTTTATAATGGGGTTTAGCTGCTTTTCACGGCTGTGTTTAGGCCGCTTTACACCCAATTGACTCACTTACAGAGAGATATCAATACATAGGTTTGAAGATTCTTACTAGTCAGATATATTCTTGTGCGGTGAATAGGGGGTGTTGAGGCCAGTTCACTGAGCAAGGAGTAGGTCTTGTCTACTACATATTGGGTTTATGGAACGGTATCTGAGCTAATTTGAAACCCTTGATTTATGCATCACCCCACCTCACCTTTCCCGTTCAGCAGCCATAGTGTGTTTTCTAAACGTGTGACTCTGTTCTGTTTTGTAATTCAGTTCAAGTGTAGCGGTTTTTACATTCCCTCTATAAGTGATATCTTATGATAAGTGTCTTTTTCTGTGTGACTTATTTCGTTTAGAATCGTCGTATCTAAATCCACTCATCGTGCTGCTACTAGCCTTATGACGTGGATTTCATGGCTGAGTGATATTCCATTGTACATGAGGACCACAACTTCTTTATCCACTTTTCTCTTTCCTAGGATATTTAAGGTGTAATGAAGTGGGGGTTCTTGTCAACAGAGCAGCCCTAAACTTTGGGGTGCCTGTGTCTTGCTGATTTTTAGTTTTCCCAATTTATACGCCCATGAGTGGAAGTGCCCTATGCTCTCCAAGCTGTGTTTTTTAGATGTTTCAGGACACACCGTACACTTCTCCAGAGTGGCTGTTGGCAATTTACATCCCGCCCATCAGCGTAGCAAGGCTCCCATTTCTCCATGGCCGGTCCTACATTTCTGGTTTGGACACTTTTTTCCGCATGGCCCTTTTGCCCGATGGGAAGCTAGACTTCTTTGTAGCGCTGATTTGCCTTTCCAGGTTGCTTGGTTGGCCAAAAAGGGCGTATGCGTTTTTTCCTGAATATATTCAGGAAAAAACGCATACGCCCTTTTTGGCCAAGGGCATCATTGTCCACGTTTTGCCGCTTTTCATGTGCTTTCAAGGCGATTCGAATCTACCTCCTGAAATCTGTTTCCTGCAATTCTGCCTTGCTTTCAAAGCCTCTTCGTTGCCTTCCCTCAATATATTTGTGGACGAGAGTTATCGTTTATAACTCTGCAGGTTTGTTTATTGCAGTGCCTCTGAGCTCCATTTTTCCAGTCTCTTTTTCGGGAGCTGGCCGCAAAAGTGCAGGATTGCTTCAGGCCCTCTTCTGGTTCTGGGGGGAAGGCTGAGCTTGTGGTAAATTCTTCTTCCTGATGGGAAAATAGAGTGACCTGTGCCTGTCCCAACCCCTAGAGCTAGTCTCTCATTGGTTCCCCTCTTCCCGTTCATCCTCAGGACAAATTGCAACCTGTACGGAACAGGAGATTAAAGGTGCTGATTCTCTAAGGAGGGAGATGGCTAGTAAAGCGGCTGGAATGGCGAACCCGAGCACAAGGAGATGAGAAATGCGGTGCGTTTTAGAAACCTTTCCCGATCACACGGTGTACCATCTTCTGGGTTTCTCATGCCTGTTTTCGATGTAGGAAGATGCCCTTGAACCTGGAGATTTGGGACCCATGGGATGGGTACCATGCAGTATTACTTGAAAGGGTCTGCGTTGGCTCACGCAACCTCACCAAAACTCTCAGCCCCAAGAGTGTCCACCGTTATGTCTCAATCAGCTGTGGGTCTAGATATGGTCAATCCAGGTTGCATCACAGCCCCTGAACGAATTTTGTAAGAATTTCTCTCTCTTTCACTGTCTTTGTTTCACAGGTTTTGAAAAGTAATTTATTTTTATAATGGGGTTTAGCTGCTTTTCACGGCTGTGTTTAGGCCGCTTTACACCCAATTGACTCACTTACAGAGAGATATCAATACATAGGTTTGAAGATTCTTACTAGTCAGATATATTCTTGTGCGGTGAATAGGGGGTGTTGAGGCCAGTTCACTGAGCAAGGAGTAGGTCTTGTCTACTACATATTGGGTTTATGGAACGGTATCTGAGCTAATTTGAAACCCTTGATTTATGCATCACCCCACCTCACCTTTCCCGTTCAGCAGCCATAGTGTGTTTTCTAAACGTGTGACTCTGTTCTGTTTTGTAATTCAGTTCAAGTGTAGCGGTTTTTACATTCCCTCTATAAGTGATATCTTATGATAAGTGTCTTTTTCTGTGTGACTTATTTCGTTTAGAATCGTCGTATCTAAATCCACTCATCGTGCTGCTACTAGCCTTATGACGTGGATTTCATGGCTGAGTGATATTCCATTGTACATGAGGACCACAACTTCTTTATCCACTTTTCTCTTTCCTAGGATATTTAAGGTGTAATGAAGTGGGGGTTCTTGTCAACAGAGCAGCCCTAAACTTTGGGGTGCCTGTGTCTTGCTGATTTTTAGTTTTCCCAATTTATACGCCCATGAGTGGAAGTGCCCTATGCTCTCCAAGCTGTGTTTTTTAGATGTTTCAGGACACACCGTACACTTCTCCAGAGTGGCTGTTGGCAATTTACATCCCGCCCATCAGCGTAGCAAGGCTCCCATTTCTCCATGGCCGGTCCTACATTTCTGGTTTGGACACTTTTTTCCGCATGGCCCTTTTGCCCGATGGGAAGCTAGACTTCTTTGTAGCGCTGATTTGCCTTTCCAGGTTGCTTGGTTGGCCAAAAAGGGCGTATGCGTTTTTTCCTGAATATATTCAGGAAAAAACGCATACGCCCTTTTTGGCCAAGGGCATCATTGTCCACGTTTTGCCGCTTTTCATGTGCTTTCATGGCGATTCGAATCTACCTCCTGAAATCTGTTTCCTGCAATTCTGCCTTGCTTTCAAAGCCTCTTCGTTGCCTTCCCTCAATATATTTGTTGACGAGAGTTATCATTTATAACTCTGCAGGTTTCTGAATTGCAGTACCCCTGAGCTCCATTTTTCCAGTCTCTTTTTTGGGAACTGGCCGCAAAAGTGCAGGATTGCTTCAGGCCCTCTTCTGTTTCTGGGGGGCAGGCTGAGCTTGTGGTAAATTCTTCTTCCTGATGGGAAAATAGAGTGACCTGTGCCTGTCCCAACCCCTAGAGCTAGTCTCTCATTGGTTCCCCTCTTCCCGTTCATCCTCAGGACAAATTGCAATCTGTATGGAACAGGAGATTAAAGGTGCAGATTCTCCAAGGAGGGAGATGGCTAGTAAAGCGGCTAGAATGGCGAACCCGAACACAAGTACATGAGAAATGAGGTGCGTTTTAGAAACCTTTCCCGATCAAACGGTGTACCATCTTCTGGGTTTCTCATGCACGTTTTCGACGTAGGAAAATGCCCTTGAACCTGGAGATTTGGGACCCATGGGATGGGTACCATGCAGTATTACATTTAAAGGGTCTGCGTTGGCTCACCCAACCTCACCAAACCTCTCAGCCCCAAGAGTGTCCACCCTTATGTCTCAATCAGCTGTGGGTCTAGATATGGTAAATCCAGGTTGCATCACAGCCCCTGAACGAATTTTGTAAGAATTTCTCTCTCTTTCACTGTCTTTGTTTCACGGGTTTTGAAAAGTAATTTATTTTTATAATGGGGTTTAGCTGCCTTTCACGGCTGTGTTTAGGCCGCTTTACACCCCCTTGACTCACTTGCAGAGAGATATCAACACATAGGTTTGAAGATGCTTACTAGTCAGATATATTCTTGTGCGGTGAATAGGGGGTTTTGAGTCCAGTTCACTGAGGAAGGAGTAGGTCTTGTCTATTACATATTGGGTTTATGGAACGGTATCGGAGCTAATTTGAAACCCTTGTTTTATGCATCACCCCACCTCACCTTTCCCGTTCAGCAGCCATAGTGTGTTTTCTAAACGTGTGACTCTGTTCTGTTTTGTAATTCAGTTCAAGTGTAGCGGTTTTTACATTCCCTCTATAAGTGATATCTTATGATAAGTGTCTTTTTCTGTGTGACTTATTTCATTTAGAATCGTCGTACCTAAATCCACTCATCGTGCTGCTACTAGCCTTATGACGTTGATTTCATGGCTGAGTGATATTCCATTGTACATGAGGACCACAAGTTCTTTATCCACTTTTCTCTTTCCTAGGATATTTAAGGTGTAATGAAGTGGGGGTTCTTGTCAACAGAGCAGCCCTAAACTTTGGGGTGCCTGTGTCTTGCTGATTTTTAGTTTTCCCAATTTATACGCCCATGAGTGGAAGTGCCCTATGCTCTCCAAGCTGTGTTTTTTAGATGTTTCAGGACACACCGTACACTTCTCCAGAGTGGCTGTTGGCAATTTACATCCCGCCCATCAGCGTAGCAAGGCTCCCATTTCTCCATGGCCGGTCCTGCATTTCTGGTTTGGACACTTTTTTCCGCATGGCCCTTTTGCCCGCTGGGAAGCGAGACTTCTTTGGAGCGCTGATTTGCCTTTCCAGGTGGCTTGGTTGGCCAAAAAGTGCGTATGCGTTTTTTCCTGAATATATTCAGGAACAAACGCATACGCCCTTTTTGGCCAAGGGCATCATTGTCCACGTTTTTCCGCTTTTCATGTGCTTTCAAGGCGATTCGAATCTACCTCCTGAAATCTGTTTCCTGCAATTCTGCCTTGCTTTCAAAGCCTCTTCGTTGCCTTCCCTCAATATATTTGTGGACGAGAGTTATCGTTTATAACTCTGCAGGTTTGTTTATTGCAGTGCCTCTGAGCTCCATTTTTCCAGTCGCTTTTTCGGGAGCTGGCCGCAAAAGTGCAGGATTGCTTCAGGCCCTCTTCTGGTTCTGGGGGGCAGGCTGAGCTTGTGGTTAATTCTTCTTCCTGATGGGAAAATAGAGTGACCTGTGCCTGTCCCAACCCCTAGAGCTAGTCTCTCATTGGTTCCCCTCTTCCCGTTCATCCTCAGGACAAATTGCAACCTGTACGGAACAGGAGATTAAAGGTGCTGATTCTCTAAGGAGGGAGATGGCTACTAAAGCGGCTGGAATGGCGAACCCGAGCACAAGGAGATGAGAAATGAGGTGCGTTTTAGAAACCTTTCCCGATCACACGGTGTACCATCTTCTGGGTTTCTCATGCATGTTTTCGACGTAGGAAGATGCCCTTGAACCTGGAGATTTGGGACCCATGGGATGGGTACCATGCAGTATTATTTAAAGGGTCTGCGTTGGCTCACGCAACCTCACCAAACCTCTCAGCCCCAAGAGTGTCCACCCTTATGTCTCAATCAGCTGTGGGTCTAGATATGGTCAATCCAGGTTGCATCACAGCCCCTGAACGAATTTTGTAAGAGTTTCTCTCTCTTTCACTGTCTTTGTTTCACGGGTTTTGAAAAGTAATTTATTTTTATAATGGGGTTTAGCTGCTTTTCACGGCTGTGTTTAGGCCGCTTTACACCCAATTGACTCACTTACAGAGAGATATCAATACATAGGTTTGAAGATTCTTACTAGTCAGATATATTCTTGTGCGGTGAATAGGGGGTGTTGAGGCCAGTTCACTGAGCAAGGAGTAGGTCTTGTCTACTACATATTGGGTTTATGGAACGGTATCTGAGCTAATTTGAAACCCTTGATTTATGCATCACCCCACCTCACCTTTCCCGTTCAGCAACCATAGTGTGTTTTCTAAACGTGTGACTCTGTTCTGTTTTGTAATTCAGTTCAAGTGTAGCGGTTTTTACATTCCCTCTATAAGTGATATCTTATGATAAGTGTCTTTTTCTGTGTGACTTATTTCATTTAGAATCGTCGTACCTAAATCCACTCATCGTGCTGCTACTAGCCTTATGACGTGGATTTCATGGCTGAGTGATATTCCATTGTACATGAGGACCACAAGTTCTTTATCCACTTTTCTCTTTCCTGGGATATTTAAGGTGTAATGAAGTGGGGGTTCTTGTCAACAGAGCAGCCCTAAACTTTGGGGTGCCTGTGTCTTGCTGATTTTTAGTTTTCCCAATTTATACGCCCATGAGTGGAAGTGCCCTATGCTCTCCAAGCTGTGTTTTTTAGATGTTTCAGGACACACCGTACACTTCTCCAGAGTGGCTGTTGGCAATTTACATCCCGCCCATCAGCGTAGCAAGGCTCCCATTTCTCCATGGCCGGTCCTGCATTTCTGGTTTGGACACTTTTTTCCGCATGGCCCTTTTGCCCGCTGGGAAGCGAGACTTCTTTGGAGCGCTGATTTGCCTTTCCAGGTGGCTTGGTTGGCCAAAAAGGGCGTATGCGTTTTTTCCTGAATATATTCAGGAAAAAACGCATACGCCCTTTTTGGCCAAGGGCATCATTGTCCACGTTTTGCCGCTTTTCATGTGCTTTCAAGGTGATTCGAATCTACCTCCTGAAATCTGTTTCCTGCAATTCTGCCTTGCTTTCAAAGCCTCTTCGTTGCCTTCCCTCAATATATTTGTGGACGAGAGTTATCGTTTATAACTCTGCAGGTTTGTTTATTGCAGTGCCTCTGAGCTCCATTTTTCCAGTCTCTTTTTCGGGAGCTGGCCGCAAAAGTGCAGGTTTGCTTCAGGCCCTCTTCTGGTTCTGGGGGGAAGGCTGAGCTTGTGGTAAATTCTTCTTCCTGATGGGAAAATAGAGTGACTTGTGCCTGTCCCAACCCCTAGAGCTAGTCTCTCATTGGTTCCCCTCTTCCCGTTCATCCTCAGGACAAATTGCAACCTGTACGGAACAGGAGATTAAAGGTGCTGATTCTCTAAGGAGGGAGATGGCTAGTAAAGCGGCTGGAATGGCGAACCCGAGCACAAGGAGATGAGAAATGCGGTGCGTTTTACAAACCTTTCCCGATCACACGGTGTACCATCTTCTGGGTTTCTCATGCATGTTTTCGACGTAGGAAGATGCCCTTGAACCTGGAGATTTGGGACCCATGGGATGGGTACCATGCAGTATTACTTTAAAGGGTCTGCGTTGGCTCACGCAACCTCACCAAAACTCTCAGCCCCAAGAGTGTCCACCGTTATGTCTCAATCAGCTGTGGGTCTAGATATGGTCAATCCAGGTTGCATCACAGCCCCTGAACGAATTTTGTAAGAATTTCTCTCTCTTTCACTGTCTTTGTTTCACGGGTTTTGAAAAGTAATTTATTTTTATAATGGGGTTTAGCTGCTTTTCACGGCTGTGTTTAGGCCGCTTTACACCCAATTGACTCACTTACAGAGAGATATCAATACATAGGTTTGAAGATTCTTACTAGTCAGATATATTCTTGTGCGGTGAATAGGGGGTGTTGAGGCCAGTTCACTGAGCAAGGAGTAGGTCTTGTCTACTACATATTGGGTTTATGGAACGGTATCTGAGCTAATTTGAAACCCTTGATTTATGCATCACCCCACCTCACCTTTCCCGTTCAGCAGCCATAGTGTGTTTTCTAAACGTGTGACTCTGTTCTGTTTTGTAATTCAGTTCAAGTGTAGCGGTTTTTACATTCCCTCTATAAGTGATATCTTATGATAAGTGTCTTTTTCTGTGTGACTTATTTCGTTTAGAATCGTCGTATCTAAATCCACTCATCGTGCTGCTACTAGCCTTATGACGTGGATTTCATGGCTGAGTGATATTCCATTGTACATGAGGACCACAACTTCTTTATCCACTTTTCTCTTTCCTAGGATATTTAAGGTGTAATGAAGTGGGGGGTTCTTGTCAACAGAGCAGCCCTAAACTTTGGGGTGCCTGTGTCTTGCTGATTTTTAGTTTTCCCAATTTATACGCCCATGAGTGGAAGTGCCCTATGCTCTCCAAGCTGTGTTTTTTAGATGTTTCAGGACACACCGTACACTTCTCCAGAGTGGCTGTTGGCAATTTACATCCCGCCCATCAGCGTAGCAAGGCTCCCATTTCTCCATGGCCGGTCCTACATTTCTGGTTTGGACACTTTTTTCCGCATGGCCCTTTTGCCCGATGGGAAGCTAGACTTCTTTGTAGCGCTGATTTGCCTTTCCAAGTTGCTTGGTTGGCCAAAAAGGGCGTATGCGTTTTTTCCTGAATATATTCAGAAGAAAACGCATACGCCCTTTTTGGCCAAGGGCATCATTGTCCACGTTTTACCGCTTTTCATGTGCTTTCAAGGCGATTCGAATCTACCTCCTGAAATCTGTTTCCTGCAATTCTGCCTTGCTTTCAAAGCCTCTTCGTTGCCTTCCCTCAATATATTTGTTGACGAGAGTTATCATTTATAACTCTGCAGGTTTCTGAATTGCAGTCCCGCTGAGCTCCATTTTTCCAGTCTCTTTTTTTGGGAACTGGCCGCAAAAGTGCAGGATTGCTTCAGGCCCTCTTCTGTTTCTGGGGGGCAGGCTGAGCTTGTGGTATATTCTTCTTCCTGATGGGAAAATAGAGTGACCTGTGCCTGTCCCAACCCCTAGAGCTAGTCTCTCATTGGTTCCCCTCTTCCCGTTCATCCTCAGGACAAATTGCAATCTGTATGGAACAGGAGATTAAAGGTGCAGATTCTCCAAGGAGGGAGATGGCTAGTAAAGCGGCTAGAATGGCGAACCCGAACACAAGTACATGAGAAATGAGGTGCGTTTTAGAAACCTTTCCCGATCAAACGGTGTACCATCTTCTGGGTTTCTCATGCACGTTTTCGACGTAGGAAAATGCCCTTGAACCTGGAGATTTGGGACCCATGGGATGGGTACCATGCAGTATTACATTTAAAGGGTCTGCGTTGGCTCACCCAACCTCACCAAACCTCTCAGCCCCAAGAGTGTCCACCCTTATGTCTCAATCAGCTGTGGGTCTAGATATGGTAAATCCAGATTGCATCACAGCCCCTGAACGAATTTTGTAAGAATTTCTCTCTCTTTCACTGTCTTTGTTTCACGGGTTTTGAAAAGTAATTTATTTTTATAATGGGGTTTAGCTGCCTTTCACGGCTGTGTTTAGGCCGCTTTACACCCCTTGACTCACTTGCAGAGAGATATCAATACATAGGTTTGAAGATGCTTACTAGTCAGATATATTCTTGTGCGGTGAATAGGGGGTGTTGAGGCCAGTTCACTGAGGAAGGAGTAGGTCTTGTCTATTACATATTGGGTTTATGGAACGGTATCGGAGCTAATTTGAAACCCTTGTTTTATGCATCACCCCACCTCACCTTTCCCGTTCAGCAGCCATAGTGTGTTTTCTAAACGTGTGACTCTCTTCTGTTTTGTAATTCAGTTCAAGTGTAGCGGTTTTTACTTTCCCTCTATAAGTGATATCTTATGATAAGTGTCTTTTTCTGTGTGACGTATTTCACTTAAAATCGTCGTACCTAAATCCACTCATCGTGCTGCTACTAGCCTTATGACGTTGATTTCATGGCTGAGTGATATTCCATTGTACATGAGGACCCCAACTTCTTTATCCATTTTTCTCTTTCCTAGGATATTTAAGGTGTAATGAAGTGGGGGTTCTTGTCAACAGAGCAGCCCTAAACTTTGGGGTGCCTGTGTCTTGCTGATTTTTAGTTTTCCCAATTTATACACCCATGAGTGGAAGTGCCCTATGCTCTCCAAGCTGTGTTTTTTAGATGTTTCAGGACACACTGTACACTTCTCCAGAGTGGCTGTTGGCAATTTACATCCCGCCCATCAGCGGAGAAAGGCTCCCATTTCTCCATGACCAGTCCTGCATTTCTGGTTTTGACACTTTTTTCTGCATGGCCCTTTTGCCCGATGAGAAGCGAGATTTCTTTGGAGCGCTGATTTGCCTTTCCATGTGGCTTGGTTGGCCAAAAAGGGCGTATGCGTTTTTTCCTGAATATATTCAGGGAAAAACGCATACGCCCTTTTTGGCCAAGGGCATCGTTGTCCACGTTTTGCCGCTTTTCATGTGCTTTCAAGGCGATTTGAATCTACCTCCTGAAATTTGTTTCCCGCAATTCTCCCTTTCTTTCAAATACTCTTCGTTGCCTTCCCTCAATATATTTGTGGACGAGAGTTATCATTTATAACTCTGCAAGTTTGTGAATTGCAGTGACCCTGAGCTCCATTATTCAAGTCGCTTTCTTGGGAGCTGGCTGCAAAAGCGGAGGATTGCTTCAGGCCGTATTCTTGTTCCAGTGGGCAGGCTTAGCCTGTGGTTAATTTTTCTTCCTGATGGGAAAATAGAGTCACCTGTGCCTGTCCCAACACCTAGAGCTAGTCTCTCATTGGTTCCCCTCTTCCCTTTCATCCTCAGGACAAATTGCAACCTGTACGGAACAGGAGGTTAAAGGTGCTGAGTCTTCAAGGAGGGAGATGGCTAGTAAAGTGTCTGGAATGGCGAACCCGAGCACAAGGAGATGAGAAATGAGGTGCGTTTTAGAAACCTTTCCCGATCACACGGTGTACCATCTTCTGGATGTCTCATGCATGTTTTCAACGTAGGAAGATTCCTTTGAACCTGGAGATTTGGGACCCTTGGGATGGGTACCATGCAGTATTACTTTAAAGGGTCTGCGTTGACTCACCCAACCTCACCAAACCTCTCAGCCCCAAGAGTGTCCACCCTTATGTCTCAATCAGCTGTGGGTCTTGATATGGTCAATCCAGGTTGCATCACAGCCCCTGAACGAATTTTGTAAGAATTTCTCTCTCTTTCACTGTCTTTGTTTCACGGGTTTTGAAAAGTAATTTATTTTTATAATGGGTTTTCACTGCTTTTCACGGCTGTGTTTATCCCGCTTTATACCCCCTTGACTCACTTACAGAGAGATATCAATACATAGGTTTGAAGATTCTTACTAGTCAAATATATTCTTGTGCGGTGAATAGGGGGTGTTGAGTCCAGTTCACTGAGCAAGGAGTAGGTCTTGTCTATTACATATTGGGTTTATGGAACGGTATCGGAGCTAATTTGAAACCCTTGTTTTATTCATCACCCCACCTCACCTTTCCCGTTCAGCAGCCATAGTGTGTTTTCTAAACGTGTGACTCTCTTCTGTTTTGTAATTCAGTTCAAGTGTAGCGGTTTTTACATTCCCTCTCTAAGTGATATCTTATGATAAGTGCCTTTTTCTGTGTGACTTATTTCACTTAGAATCGTCGTACCTAAATCCACTCATCGTGCTGCTACTAGCCTTATGACGTTGATTTCATGGCTGAGTGATATTCCATTGTACATGAGGACCACAACTTCTTTATCCATTTTTCTCTTTCCTAGGATATTTAAGGTGTAATGAAGTGGGGGTTCTTGTCAACAGAGCAGCCCTAAACTTTGGGGTGCCTGGGTCTTGCTGATTTTTAGTTTTCCCAATTTATACGCCCATGAGTGGAAGTGCCCTATGCTCTCCAAGCTGTGTTTTTTAGATGTTTCAGGACACACCGTACACTTCTCCCGAGTGGCTGTTGGCAATTTACATCCCGCCCATCAGCGAAGCAAGGCTCCCATTTCTCCATGGCCGGTCGTGCAGTTCTGGTTTGGACACTTTTTTCCACATGGCCCTTTTGCCCGCTGGGAAGCGAGACTTCTTTGGAGCGCTGATTGGCCTTTCCAGGTTGCTTGGTTGGCCAAAAAGGGCGTATGCGTTTTTTCCTGAATATATTCAGGAAAAAACGCATACGCCCTTTTTGGCCAAGGGCATCATTGTCCACGTTTGGCCGCTTTTCATGTGCTTTCAAGGCGATTCGAATCTACCTCCAGAAATATGTTTCATGCAATTCTGCCTTTCTTTCAAATCCTCTTCGTTGCCTTCCCTCAATATATTTGTGGACGAGAGTTATCATTTATAACTCTGCAGGTTTGTGAATTGCAGTGCCCCTGAGCTCCATTTTTCAAGTCGCTTTCTTGGGAGCTGGCCGCAAAAGCGCAGGATTGCTTCAGGCCCTATTCTGGTTCCAGTGGGCAGGCTTAGCCTTGGTTAATTTTTCTTTCCTGATGGGAAAATAGAGTCACCTGTGCCTGTCCCAACACCTAGAGCTAGTCTCTCATTGGTTCCCCTCTTCCCGTTCATCCTCAGGACAAATTGCAACCTGTATGGAACAGGAGATTAAAGGTGCTGATTCTCCAAGGAGGGAGATGGCTAGTAAAGCGGCTGGAATGGCGAACCCGAGCACAAGGAGATGAGAAATGCGGTGCGTTTTAGAAACCTTTCCCGATCACACGGTGTACCATCTGCTGGTTTCTCATGCATGTTTTCGAGGTAGGAAGTTGCCCTTTAACCTGGAGATTTGGGACCCATGGGATGGGTACCATGCAGTATTACTTTAAAGGGACTGCGTTGGCTCACGCAACCTCACCAAACCTCTCAGCCCCAAGAGTGTCCACCCTTATGTCTCAATCAGCTGTGGGTCTAGATATGGTCAATCCAGGTTGCATCACAGCCCCTGAACGAATTTTGTAAGAGTTTCTCTCTCTTTCACTGTCTTTGTTTCACGGGTTTTGAAAAGTAATTTATTTTTATAATGGGGTTTAGCTGCTTTTCACGGCTGTGTTTAGGCCGCTTTACACCCAATTGACTCACTTACAGAGAGATATCAATACATAGGTTTGAAGATTCTTACTAGTCAGATATGTTCTTGTGCGGTGAATAGGGGGTTTTGAGGCCAGTTCACTGAGCAAGGAGTAGGTCTTGTCTACTACATATTGGGTTTATGGAACAGTATCTGAGATAATTTGAAACCCTTGATTTATGCATCACCCCACCTCACCTTTCCCGTTCAGCAACCATAGTGTGTTTTCTAAACGTGTGACTCTGTTCTGTTTTGTAATTCAGTTCAAGTGTAGCGGTTTTTACATTCCCTCTATAAGTGATATCTTATGATAAGTGTCTTTTTCTGTGTGACTTATTTCATTTAGAATCGTCGTACCTAAATCCACTCATCGTGCTGCTACTAGTCTTATGACGTGGATTTCATGGCTGAGTGATATTCCATTGTACATGAGGACCACAAGTTCTTTATCCACTTTTCTCTTTCCTAGGATATTTAAGGTGTAATGAAGTGGGGGTTCTTGTCAACAGAGCAGCCCTAAACTTTGGGGTGCCTGTGTCTTGCTGATTTTTAGTTTTCCCAATTTATACGCTCATGAGTGGAAGTGCCCTATGCTCTCCAAGCTGTGTTTTTTAGATGTTTCAGGACACACCGTACACTTCTCCAGAGTGGCTGTTGGCAATTTACATCCCGCCCATCAGCGTAGCAAGGCTCCCATTTCTCCATGGCCTGTCCTGCATTTCTGGTTTGGACACTTTTTTCCGCATGGCCCTTTTGCCCGCTGGGAAGCGAGACTTCTTTGGAGCGCTGATTGGCCTTTCCAGGTTGCTTGGTTGGCCAAAAAGGGCGTATGCGTTTTTTCCTGAATATATTCAGGAAAAAACGCATACGCCCTTTTTGGCCAAGGGCATCATTGTCCACGTTTTGCCGCTTTTCATGTGCTTTCAAGGCGATTCGAATCTACCTCCTGAAATCTGTTTCCTGCAATTCTGCCTTGCTTTCAAAGCCTCTTCGTTGCCTTCCCTCAATATATTTGTGGACGAGAGTTATCATTTATAACTCTGCAGGTTTGTGAATTGCAGTGCCCCTGAGCTCCATTTTTCCAGTCTCTTTCTTGGGAGCTGGCCGCAAAAGTGCAGGATTGCTTCAGGCCCTCTTCTGTTTCTGGGGGGCAGGCTGAGCTTGTGGTTAATTCTTCTTCCTGATGGGAAAATAGGGTGACCTGTGCCTGTCCCAACCCCTAGAGCTAGTCTCTCATTGGTTCCCCTCTTCCCGTTCATCCTCAGGACAAATTGCAACCTGTACGGAACAGGAGATTAAAGGTGCTGATTCTCCAAGGAGGGAGATGGCTAGTAAAGCGGCTGGCATCGGGAACCCGAGCACAAGGAGATGAGAAATGAGGTGCGTTTTGGAAACCTTTCCCGATCACACGGTGTACCATCTTCTGGGTTTCTCATGCATGTTTTCGACGTAGTAAGTTGCCCTTGAACCTGGAGATTTGGGACCCATGGGATGGGTACCATGCAGTATTACTTTAAAGGGACTGCGTTGGCTCACGCAACCTCACCAAACCTCTCAGCCCCAAGATTGTCCACCCTTATGGCTCAATCAGCTGTGGGTCTAGATATGGTCAATCCAGGTTGCATCACAGTCCCTGAACGAATTTTGTAAGAATTTCTCTCTCTTTCACTGTCTTTGTTTCACGGGTTTTGAAAAGTAATTTATTTTTATAATGGGGTTTAGCTGCTTTTCACGGCTGTGTTTAGGCCGCTTTACACCCAATTGACTCATTAAATAGAGATATCAATACATAGGTTTGAAGATTATTACTAGTCAGATATATTCTTGTGCGGTGAATAGGGGGTGTTGAGGCCAGTTCACTGAGCAAGGAGTAGGTCTTGTCTACTACATATTGGGTTTATGGAACGGTATCGGAGCTAATTTGAAACCCTTGTTTTATGCATCACCCCACCTCACCTTTCCCGTTCAGCAGCCATAGTGTGTTTTCTGAACGTGTGACTCTGTTCTGTTTTGTAATTCAGTTCAAGTGTAGCGGTTTTTACATTCCGTCTCTAAGTGATATTTTATGATAAGTGTCTTTTTCTGTGTGACTTATTTCACTAAGAAACATCGTGCCTAAATCCACTCATCGTGCTGCTACTAGCCTTATGACGTGGATTTCATGGCTGAGTGATATTCCATTGTACATGTGGACCACAACTTCTTTATCTACTTTTCTCTTTCCTAGGATATTTAAGTTGTAATGAAGTGGGGGTTCTTGTCAACAGAGCAACCCTAAACTTTGGGGTGCCTGTGTCTTGCTGATTTTAGTTTTCCCAATTTATATGCCCATGAGTGGAAGTGCCCTATGCTCTCCAAGCTGTGTTTTTTAGATTTTTCAGAACACACCGTACACTTCTCCAGAGTGGCTGTTGGCAATTTACATCCCACCCATCAGCGTAGCAAGAGTCCCATTTCTCCATGGCCGGTCCTGCATTTCTGGTTTGGACACTTTTTTCCACATGGCCCTTTTGCCCGCTGGGAAGCGAGACTTCTTTGGAGCGCTGATTTGCCTTTCCAGGTTGCTTGGTTGGCCAAAAGGGCGTATGCGTTTTTTCCTGAATATATTCAGGAAAAAACGCATACGCCCTATTTGGCCAAGGGCATCATTGTCCACGTTTTGCCGCTTTTCTTGTGCTTTCACGGCGATTCGAATCTACCTCCAGAAATCTGTTTCCTGCAATTCTGCCTTGCTTTCAAAGCCTCTTCGTTGCATTCCCTCAATATATTTGTGGACGAGAGTTATCATTTATAACTCTGCAGGTTTGTGAATTGCAGTGCCCCTGAGCTCCATTATTCAACTCGCTTTTCTGGGAGCTGGCCGCAAAAGTGCAGGATTGCTTCAGGCCCTCTTCTGGTTCTGGGGGGCAGGCTGAGCTTGTGGTTAATTCTTCTTCCTGATGGGAAAATAGAGTGACCTGTGCCTGTCCCAATCCCTAGAGCTAGTCTCTCATTGGTTCCCCCTCTTCCCATTCATCCTCAGGACAAATTGCAACCTGTATGGAACAGGAGGTTAAAGGTGCTGATTCTCCAAGGAGGAGATGGCTAGTAAAGGGGCTGGAATGGCGAACCCGAGCACAAGGAGATGAGAAATGAGGTGCGTTTTAGAAACCTTTCCCGATCACACGGTGTACCATCTTCTGGGATTCTCATGCATGTTTTCGATGTAGGAAGATGCCCTTGAACCTGGAGATTTGGGAACATTGGGATGGGTACATGCATTATTATTTTAAAGGGTCTGCGTTGGCTCAGCCCACCTCACCAAAGCTCTCAGCCGCAAGAGTGTCCACCGTTATGACTCAATCACCTGTGGATATAGATATGGTCAATCCAGGTTGCATCACATCCCCTGAACGAATTTTGTAAGAATTTCTCTCTCTTTCACTGTCTTTGTTTCACGGGTTTTTAAAAGTAATTTATTTTTATAATGGTTTTTCACTTCTTTTCACGGCTGTGTTTATGTCGCTTTACACCCCCTTGATTGACTTACAGAGAAATATCAATACATAGGTTTAAAGATTCTTACTAGTCAGATATATTCTTGTGCGGTGAATAGGGGATGTTGAGTCCAGTTCACTGAAAAATGAATAGGTCTTGTCTATTACATATTGGGTTTATGTAACGGCATCTGAGCTAATTTGAAACCCTTGTTTTATGCATCCCCCCACCTCACCTTTCCCGTTCAGCAGCCATATAGTGTTTTCTAAACGTGTGACTCTGTTCTGTTTTGTAATTCAGTTCAAGTGTAGCGGTTTTTACATTCCCTCTATAAGTGATATCTTATGATAAGTGTCTTTTTCTGTGTGACTTATTTCACTTAGAATTGTCATACCTACATCCACTCATCATGCTGCTACTAGCCTTATGACGTTGATTTCATGGCTGTGTGATATTCCATTGTACATAAGGACCACAACTTCTTTATCCATTTTTCTCTTTCCTAGGATATTTAAGGTGTAATGAAGTGGAGGTTCCTGTCAATAGAACAGAACTAAACTTTGGGGGGCCTATGCTTTGCTGATTTTTAGTTTTCCCAATTTATACGCCCATGAGTGGAAGTGCCCTATGCTCTCCAAGCTGTGTTTTTTAGATGTTCCAGGACACACCGTACACTTCTCCAGAGTGGCTGTTGGCAATTTACATCCCGCCCATCAGCGTAGCAAGGCTCCCATTTCTCCATGGCCGGTCCTGCATTTCTGGTTTGGACATTTTTTCCGCATGGCCCTTTTGCTCGCTGGTATGCCAGACTCCTTTGTAGCGGTGATTTGCCTTTCCAGGTTGCTTGGTTGGCCAAAAGGGGCGTATGCGTTTTTTCCTGAATATATTCAGGAAAAAACGCATACGCCCTTTTTGGCCAAGGGCATCATTGTCCACGTTTTGCCGCTTTTCATGTGCTTTCAAGGCGATTCGAATCTACCTCCTGAAATCTGTTTCCTGCAATTCTGCCTTGCTTTCAAAGCCTCTTCGTTGCCTTCCCTTAATATATTTGTGGACGAGAGGTATCATTTATAACTCTGCAGGTTTGTGAATTGCAGTGCCCCTGAGCTCCATTTTTCCAGTCTCTTTCTTGGGAGCTGGCCGCAAAAGTGCAGGATTGCTTCAGGCCCTCTTCTGTTTCTGGGGGGCAGGCTGAGCTTGTGGTTAATTCTTCTTCCTGATGGGAAAATAGAGTGACCTGTGCCTGTCCCAACCCCTAGAGCTAGTCTCTCATTGGTTCCCCTCTTCCCGTTCATCCTCAGGACAAATTGCAACCTGTACGGAACAGGAGATTAAAGGTGCTGATTCTCCAAGGAGGGAGATGGGTAGTAAAGCGGCTGGCATCGGGAACCCGAGCACAAGGAGATGAGAAATGAGGTGCGTTTTGGAAACCTTTCCCGATCACACGGTGTACCATCTTCTGGGTTTCTCATGCATGTTTTCGACGTAGTAAGTTGCCCTTGAACCTGGAGATTTGGGACCCATGGGATGGGTACCATGCAGTATTACTTTAAAGGGACTGCGTTGGCTCACGCAACCTCACCAAACCTCTCAGCCCCAAGATTGTCCACCCTTATGGCTCAATCAGCTGTGGGTCTAGATATGGTCAATCCAGGTTGCATCACAGTCCCTGAACGAATTTTGTAAGAATTTCTCTCTCTTTCACTGTCTTTGTTTCACGGGTTTTGAAAAGTAATTTATTTTTATAATGGGGTTTAGCTGCTTTTCACGGCTGTGTTTAGGCCGCTTTACACCCAATTGACTCATTAAAGAGAGATATCAATACATAGGTTTGAAGATTCTTACTAGTCAGATATATTCTTGTGCGGTGAATAGGGGGTGTTGAGGCCAGTTCACTGAGCAAGGAGTAGGTCTTGTCTACTACATATTGGGTTTATGGAACGGTATCGGAGCTAATTTGAAACCCTTGTTTTATGCATCACCCCACCTCACCTTTCCCGTTCAGCAGCCATAGTGTGTTTTCTGAACGTGTGACTCTGTTCTGTTTTGTAATTCAGTTCAAGTGTAGCGGTTTTTACATTCCGTCTCTAAGTGATATTTTATGATAAGTGTCTTTTTCTGTGTGACTTATTTCACTAAGAAACATCGTGCCTAAATCCACTCATCGTGCTGCTACTAGCCTTATGACGTGGATTTCATGGCTGAGTGATATTCCATTGTACATGTGGACCACAACTTCTTTATCTACTTTTCTCTTTCCTAGGATATTTAAGTTGTAATGAAGTGGGGGTTCTTGTCAACAGAGCAACCCTAAACTTTGGGGTGCCTGTGTCTTGCTGATTTTAGTTTTCCCAATTTATATGCCCATGAGTGGAAGTGCCCTATGCTCTCCAAGCTGTGTTTTTTAGATTTTTCAGAACACACCGTACACTTCTCCAGAGTGGCTGTTGGCAATTTACATCCCACCCATCAGCGTAGCAAGAGTCCCATTTCTCCATGGCCGGTCCTGCATTTCTGGTTTGGACACTTTTTTCCACATGGCCCTTTTGCCCGCTGGGAAGCGAGACTTCTTTGGAGCGCTGATTTGCCTTTCCAGGTTGCTTGGTTGGCCAAAAAGGGCGTATGCGTTTTTTCCTGAATATATTCAGGAAAAAACGCATACGCCCTATTTGGCCAAGGGCATCATTGTCCACGTTTTGCCGCTTTTCTTGTGCTTTCACGGCGATTCGAATCTACCTCCAGAAATCTGTTTCCTGCAATTCTGCCTTGCTTTCAAAGCCTCTTCGTTGCATTCCCTCAATATATTTGTGGACGAGAGTTATCATTTATAACTCTGCAGGTTTGTGAATTGCAGTGCCCCTGAGCTCCATTATTCAACTCGCTTTTCTGGGAGCTGGCCGCAAAAGTGCAGGATTGCTTCAGGCCCTCTTCTGGTTCTGGGGGGCAGGCTGAGCTTGTGGTTAATTCTTCTTCCTGATGGGAAAATAGAGTGACCTGTGCCTGTCCCAATCCCTAGAGCTAGTCTCTCATTGGTTCCCCCTCTTCCCATTCATCCTCAGGACAAATTGCAACCTGTATGGAACAGGAGGTTAAAGGTGCTGATTCTCCAAGGAGGGAGATGGCTAGTAAAGGGGCTGGAATGGCGAACCCGAGCACAAGGAGATGAGAAATGAGGTGCGTTTTAGAAACCTTTCCCGATCACACGGTGTACCATCTTCTGGGATTCTCATGCATGTTTTCGATGTAGGAAGATGCCCTTGAACCTGGAGATTTGGGAACATTGGGATGGGTACATGCATTATTATTTTAAAGGGTCTGCGTTGGCTCAGCCCACCTCACCAAAGCTCTCAGCCGCAAGAGTGTCCACCGTTATGACTCAATCACCTGTGGATATAGATATGGTCAATCCAGGTTGCATCACATCCCCTGAACGAATTTTGTAAGAATTTCTCTCTCTTTCACTGTCTTTGTTTCACGGGTTTTTAAAAGTAATTTATTTTTATAATGGTTTTTCACTTCTTTTCACGGCTGTGTTTATGTCGCTTTACACCCCCTTGATTGACTTACAGAGAAATATCAATACATAGGTTTAAAGATTCTTACTAGTCAGATATATTCTTGTGCGGTGAATAGGGGATGTTGAGTCCAGTTCACTGAAAAATGAATAGGTCTTGTCTATTACATATTGGGTTTATGTAACGGCATCTGAGCTAATTTGAAACCCTTGTTTTATGCATCCCCCCACCTCACCTTTCCCGTTCAGCAGCCATATAGTGTTTTCTAAACGTGTGACTCTGTTCTGTTTTGTAATTCAGTTCAAGTGTAGCGGTTTTTACATTCCCTCTATAAGTGATATCTTATGATAAGTGTCTTTTTCTGTGTGACTTATTTCACTTAGAATTGTCATACCTACATCCACTCATCATGCTGCTACTAGCCTTATGACGTTGATTTCATGGCTGTGTGATATTCCATTGTACATAAGGACCACAACTTCTTTATCCATTTTTCTCTTTCCTAGGATATTTAAGGTGTAATGAAGTGGAGGTTCCTGTCAATAGAACAGAACTAAACTTTGGGGGGCCTATGCTTTGCTGATTTTTAGTTTTCCCAATTTATACGCCCATGAGTGGAAGTGCCCTATGCTCTCCAAGCTGTGTTTTTTAGATGTTCCAGGACACACCGTACACTTCTCCAGAGTGGCTGTTGGCAATTTACATCCCGCCCATCAGCGTAGCAAGGCTCCCATTTCTCCATGGCCGGTCCTGCATTTCTGGTTTGGACATTTTTTCCGCATGGCCCTTTTGCTCGCTGGTATGCCAGACTCCTTTGTAGCGGTGATTTGCCTTTCCAGGTTGCTTGGTTGGCCAAAAAGGGCGTATGCGTTTTTTCCTGAATATATTCAGGAAAAAACGCATACGCCCTTTTTGGCCAAGGGCATCATTGTCCACGTTTTGCCGCTTTTCATGTGCTTTCAAGGCGATTCGAATCTACCTCCTGAAATCTCTTTCCTGCATTTCTGCCTTGCTTTCAAATCCTCTTCGTTGCCTTCCCTCAATATATTTGTGGACGAGAGTTATCATTTAAAACTCTGCAGGTTTGTGAATTGCAGTGCCCCTGAGCTCCATTTTTCCAGTCTCTTTCTTGGGAGCTGGCCGCAAAAGTGCAGGATTGCTTCATGCCCTATTCTGGTTCCAGTGGGCAGGCTTAGCCTGTGGTTAATTTTTCTTCCTGATGGGAAAATAGAGTCACCTGTGCCTGTCCCAACACCTAGAGCTAGTCTCTCATTGGTTCCCCCTCTTCCCTTTCATCCTCAGGACAAATTGCAACCTGTACGGAACAGGAGGTTAAAGGTGCTGAGTCTTCAAGGAGGGAGATGGCTAGTAAAGTGTCTGGAATGGCGAACCCGAGCACAAGGAGATGAGAAATGAGGTGCGTTTTAGAAACCTTTCCCGATCACATGGTGTACCATCTTCTGGATGTCTCATGCATGTTTTCAACGTAGGAAGATTCCTTTGAACCTGGAGATTTGGGACCCTTGGGATGGGTACCATGCAGTATTACTTTAAAGGGTCTGCGTTGGCTCACCCAACCTCACCAAACCTCTCAGCCCCAAGAGTGTCCACCCTTATGTCTCAATCAGCTGTGGGTCTTGATATGGTCAATCCAGGTTGCATCACAGCCCCTGAACGAATTTTGGAAGAATTTCTCTCTCTTTCACTGTCTTTGTTTCACGGGTTTTTAAAAGTAATTTATTTTTATAATGGGTTTTCACTGCTTTTCACGGCTGTGTTTATCCCGCTTTATACCCCCTTGACTCACTTACAGAGAGATATCAATACATAGGTTTGAAGATTCTTACTAGTCAAATATATTCTTGTGCGGTGAATAGGGGGTGTTGAGTCCAGTTCACTGAGCAAGGAGTAGGTCTTGTCTATTACATATTGGGTTTATGGAACGGTATCGGAGCTAATTTGAAACCCTTGTTTTATGCATTACCCCACCTCACCTTTCCCGTTCATCAGCCATAGTATGTTTTCTGAACGTGTGACTCTGTTCTGCTTTGTAATTCAGTTCAAGTGTAGCGGTTTTTACATTCCCTCTATAAGTGATATCTTATGATAAGTGTCTTTTTCTGTGTGACTTATTTCACTTAGAATCTTCGTACCTAAATCCACTCATCATGCTGCTACTAGCCTTATGACGTTGATTTTATGGCTGAGTGATATTCCATTGTATATAAGGACCACAACTTCTTTATCCATTTTTCTCTTTCCTAGGATATTTAAGGTGTAATGAAGTGGGGGTTCCTGTCAACAGAACAGAACTAAACATTGGGGTGCCTGTGTCTTGCTGATTTTTAGTATTCCCAATTTATACGCCCATGAGTGGAAGTGCCCTATGCTCTCCAAACTGTGTTTTTTAGATGTTTCAGGACACACCTTACACTTCTCCATACTGGCTGTTGGCAATTTACATCACGCCCATCAGCGTAGCAAGGCTCCCATTTCTCCATGGCCTGTCCTGCATTTCTGGTTTGGACCCTTTTTTCCGCATGGCCCTTTTGCCCGATGGGAAGCGAGACTACTTTGGAGCACTGATTTGACTTTCCAGGTAGCATGGTTGGCCAAAAAGGGCGTATGCGTTTTTTCCTGAATATATTCAGGAAAAAACGCATACGCCCTTTTTGGCCAAGGGCATCATTGTCCACGTTTGGCCGCTTTTCATGTGCTTTCAAGGCGATTCGAATCTACCTCCTGAAATCTGTTTCATGCAATTCTGCCTTTCTTTCAAATCCTCTTCGTTGCCTTCCCTCAATATATTTGTGGACGAGAGTTATCTTTTATTACTCTGCAGGTTTGTGAATTGCAGTGCCCCTGAGCTCCATTTTTCAAGTCGCTTTCTTGGGAGCTGGCCGCAAAAGCGCAGGATTGTTTCAGGCCCTATTCTGGTTCCAGTGGGCAGGCTTAGCCTTGGTTAATTTTTCTTCCTGATGGGAAAATAGAGTCACCTGTGCCTGTCCCAAAACCTAGAGATAGTCTCTCATTGGTTCCCCCTCTTCCCGTTCATCCTCAGGACAAATTGCAACCTGTACGGAACAGGAGGTTAAAGGTGCTGATTCTCCAAGGAGGGAGATGTGTAGTAAAGCGGCTGGAATGGGGAACCCGAGCACAAGGAGATGAGAAATGAGGTGCGTTTTAGAAACCTTTCCCGATCACACGGTGTACCATCTTCTGGGTTTCTCATGCCTGTTTTCGATGTAGGAAGATGCCCTTGAACCTGGAGATTTGGGACCCATGGGATGGGTACCATGCAGTATTACTTTAAAGGGTCTGCATTGGCTCACCCAACCTCACCAAACCTCTCAGCCCCAAGAGTGTCCACCCTTATGTCTCAATCAGCTGTGTGTCTAGATATGGTCAATCCAGGTTGCATCACAGCCCCTGAACGAATTTTGTAAGAATTTCTCTCTCTTTCACTGTCTTTGTTTCACGGGTTTTGAAAAGTAATTTATTTTTATAATGGGGTTTAGCTGCTTTTCACGGCTGTGTTTATGCCGCCTTACACCCCCTTGACTCACTTACAGAGAGATATCAATACATAGGTTTGAAGATTCTTACTAGTCAGATATATGCTTGTGTGGTGAATAGGGGGTGTTGAGTCCAGTTCACTGAGCAAGGAGTAGGTCTTGTCTATTACATATTGGGTTTATGGAATGGTATCGGAGCTAATTTGAAACCCTTGTTTTATGCATCACCCCACCTCACCTTTCCCGTTCAGCAGCCATAGTGTGTTTTCTAAACGTGTGACTCTGTTCTGTTTTGTAATTCAGTTCAAGTGTAGCGGTTTTTATATTGCCTCTATAAGTGATATCTTATGATAAGTGTCTTTTATGTGTGACTTATTTCACTTAGAATCGTCGTACCTAAATCCACTCATCGTGCTGCTACTAGCCTTATGACGTTGATTTCATGGCTGAGTGATATTCCATTGTACATGAGGGCCACAACTTCTTTATCCATTCTTCTCTTTCCTAGGATATTTAAGGTGTAATGAAGTGGGGGTTCTTGTCAACAGAGCAGCCCTAAACTTTGTGGTGCCTGTGTCTTTTTGATTTTTAGTTTTCCCAATTTGTACTTCCATGAGTGGAAGTGCCCTATTCTCTCTAGCTCTGTTTTTTAGATGTTTTAGGAAACACCATACCCTTCTCCAGACTCGCCATTGGCAATTTACATCCCGCCCATCAGTGTAACAAGGCTCCCTTTCCTCCTTGGCCTCTCCTGCATTTCTTGTTTTTACACTTTTTTACGAAGTTCCTTTTGACCGATGGGAAGTGAGACCTCTTTGTAGTGCTGATTTGCATTTCCGGCTTGCTTGGTTGGCCAAAAAGGGCCTATGCGTTTTTTTCTGAATTTATTCAGGAAAAAACGCATACGCCCTTTTTGGCCAAGTGCATCCTTGTCGACGTTTGGCCGCTTTTCATGTGCTTTAGTGGCGATTCGAATCTAACTCCTGAAATTTGTTTCCTGCAATTCTGCCTTGCTTTCAAAGTCTCTTCGTTGCCTTCCCTCAATATAGTTTTGGACGATAGTTATAATTTAAAACTCTGCAGGTTTGTGAATTGCAGTGCCTCTGAGCTCCATTTTTCAACTCGCTTTTTGGGAGCTTCCCGCAGAGCTACTGGTTTGCTTCTGGCCCTGCTCTGGTTCTCAGTGGCAGGCTAAGCCTTTGCTTAATTCTTCCTGATTGGAAATTACAGTGACATGTGCCTGTCCGAGCATCTAGGGCTTGGCTCTGCTTGTTTCTCCTCCTTCCCCTTCTTCCTTTGGACAAATTCCAAATTCTGTGCAACTGGATGTTGAAGGTGCTGACATCCTCAAGTGGGGAGATTTTAAGGAAAAAGGCTGGAGGGGTGAATCCAACAACCAGGAAATTAGGAGTTTTGGTTCCTTTTCCAAAATCTTCCTGATCCAACCGTGTTCCATCTTCTGGGTGTCACAGGCATGTTTTAGCTGTAGGAAAGGTCCCGTGTATGTAAGGAGAACACCAGGGATTTTTCCAAATCAGTGTCTCCCCAAGCTCCAATCTGGGGAATTTTTAAGCTACTGGTACATGTGTGTTCATTAAGGGACTTGGGCTGTAGGCAGAGTCCGAACTTTAGATGATTGAAGTCTTCAGGTTCAGAAACGCTCACCATCGGCCTCCTTTAGTTTCCATTTTATCTGTAGTTGATAGATGATGTCGATAGAGATATCTATTGTTTTTCAGATTATTTCCCCTTAGGGGTCATTAAAAAATATTGAGTATAGTTCCCTGTGCTATACAGTAGATCCTTGTTGATGATATATTTTATACATAGCAGTGTGTATATGTTAATCCGAAACTGTTAATTTATCCCTCCTCCCACCTTTCCCCTTTGGTAATAAAAAAATATAAGATTTTATACTTCTCAGAAATCTAGGAGCTGAAAGAGAGGTATCATTTTCAATGGAAAATCATTCAAAACAAGGTTGAAACTTCAACCAAGATTATTAGATGTACATCCTTGGAAAGAAATCACTGCATTTCACTACTGTTGACCTGACAAATAAGACAAACCCCTCCACTGAACTTGCTTATAATAAAGTGATGGAAATATCAAATGGAAGTGTTAGAAACATCTTATTTTACACGAGCCTTATACACTGCTCTATGTTAATTACAGTTTGGCTCACACATCTGTTCATTGAAGTTACAATGTTCTCAAATTCTGTTACTGATCCTGCAGAGTGGGCCCCAACAAGGGTCTCCCTGCCCAGTGTCATTGGAGCCAACAGATCGAGACTGACTTTGGTTCAGAAGCAAAGGAAAACTTTATATTTTAATCAGAGAATGGAGAGGTGAGAGTGTGTGTTCCCCTGCGGGTTGTGGGCCGGGCTGCTGTGTAGGGATCCTGTCAGCATCAGCGGGAGGGAGGGGGCGGAGCTCTCGAGGGCCGGGTTGGCTGGAGCTCAGTCTCTATGTCCCAGAGTCTGCACGGGGCCCCACTAGCTGAGGTGTCGGCCCAGCCATTTTGCACTAGGAAATCGGATCTGAAGTGCCGGGTGTGGGACCTCTGCATGTGGAAACCTAGGAGCAAGTGAAATTAGACAAAGTACAAAGGACAAAATGGTTAGACTTTATTTTATTGCCCAGATTCTATTTTTATCTCCCAGGAATTTTTAATGGGCTTTGCCAGTGACAAAGCCCTCCTCTGCCTTTTGTCCCATTCCTCATTCGTGGGGCGCTGAGGGTGCAGACACCTCTTCTGTAAATGCTTCGTGCTGAGTTGGGTGTCCTCATACCTGGGGGGAGGGGCAGGACTTCTCTCCAGCAGCCTCCAGGTGAGGTTGATTGTCCCCAGGCCTCCTCCCTCACTGCTCGTCTGCCTGAGCACCAGCATTGGAAGTTTCATAGATTCTAATGACCTTTAAGGGTCCAGGAAAGAGATGTTCAAAGACGTTGTGGGGGGGTGGGCGGTTTTACGCTGCTCCACATTGGTTCGACCCCCTTAGGCTGACGGTTTCTGCCAGCCTAGATGCTCTGACCAGTAGTCTGCGCTTTCTTCAGTTAGGTCACTGAATTAACGTACAAACAGCACCAGGTATCAGAGCTCTGCTTGCTCAACTCCCAGACAGTCCAGGGCTGGTGGTGATCCAGGACCATGACGGCCACTCAGTCAACGGCCTTTTGAAGTAGCCAGGAGTACAGCCGGTCTCATTGGCCTCCGTCACCGCGGTGTCTGTAGGCTTTTCTATGGTGGCAGCGTTATTTACGGTTCCCCTGCCAAGTTTATTAGCTCCGCTCTGGGTGCAGTAAGTCCTGTAAGCAATAGTCTGCTCTTTTGGGGCACACTCTTGTTGTTTTCTGAGAGAAACTCCAGGTCAAGTGACGGTCACACGAGTCGTCATGGGGGCCCATTGCCCCCGGTTGTCTCTCTGGAGGTTGGTGTTGGACGGCCTCCTCACTCGAGGCCATTGTGCCCACGGAGCAATCCTGCAACTTCAGGGCATGGTGGGTGGTTAGGATCACCAAGTGGCATCCTTTACCCTTAGGAGGGAGCTGGCCTTGCGGGCTGCTGATTTCCAGGTTTTTAGATACCCCCAGTATCCTGGTCAGATGGAGTGGCTGGCCAATGCCTGGAGGGCATTCTTGCATTGTTCCATTTCAAGTGGTCCCAGTTTTTGCACTAATACTCCAAGGGTGATTCGCCTTGGACCAGGAATGTAAAGGTCAAAGGGTTTAGCTAACTTAGGGAGGTCCAGGGCAAGGGTCTGAATTGACTGCACTTTCCCTTCTTGAAAGGCTGCTTCTGGATTCTATTCAAAAGTATCATCATCTTTTCCTTTCAGTGTTTCATATAGAGGCCCAGTTATTGGACTGTAGTTAGGGATCCAGATGCAGCAAACCCCGGTCTCCCCAGGAACCCCTAAGCTGTCTTCTAGTTTTAGGAAGGGTGAGGCTGCAAATGGCTTCTTCCCTTTCCTGGGGTGGGCTTCTCCGACCTTCTGTGTGAATGAAACCCAGGAAGGTCACCTTAGTTTGTGATATTTGAGCCTTTTTCTTGGACACCTTCTATCTTTTATTGGCTAGGTAGTTCAGAGGCCTCCTTAGTCGGGCTGGTGATCAGAATGTCATCTGCATATTGAAGGAGGGTTCCCTTCTCCAGAGGTAGATCTTTTAGGTCTTTAGCTAACGTTTCCCAAAAGATGGTGTGGGGATTTTTGAACCCCTGGGGCAGGACGGCCCAGCAGCATTGTTTTTGTTGTATGTTGAGTCCTGCCACTCACAGCCAAAATTTCTTGTGACTCTGGGACTAATGGAATACAGAAGAAGGCATCATTGAAGTCTAATACAGAATACCATGTCCTGGTGTATGGTAGAATGACCAGCAGGGTGTAGGAATTTGGAACTACTAGATGTATATCCTCTGCGGCTTCACTGACTGTCCTGTCGTCCTCTACCAGGTACCCAGCAGCCCACGGGGCTCTTGTGGTCAGGCCCCTCCCAGGATATGGAGCTCACCTGGGCAGGTACCCAGCAGCCCATGGGACTCTCAGTGTTAGGCCACTCCCAGGATATGGAGTTCACCTGGGCATGTACCCAGCAACCCATGGGGCCCTCATGGTCAGGCCCCTCCCAGGATATGGAGCTCACCTGGGCAGGTATGCAGCAGCCCACAGGGCTCTCGTGGGCAGGCCCCTCCCTGGATATGGAGCTCCCCTGGACAGGTACCCTGGCAGGGCTGGGCACACAGGAACCGTGCACATAGCCCTCATTGCAGAGCACCCCCAGCACAACTGTAGCTCAGAGCTGACACAGAGCACCTCAGAGCAGAGCTTGAACTAACAAACAGCAGCTCCAACAGGTCTGTGACCCTAGGCTTCACTCTGTGCGGCCTCCCTCTGCCTGGTCTTCCAGGGGCTTCCACTGCAGCCGGGGCACCAGGCCTCTGTCTCCACCCACCACCCCTCCTCTCCCTGACTCCTGGGTTCCTCTCATTAGCAGAGGGTCTTCTTGAAGTTGTCTCCCACTCATGGACCAGATGAAATGATTAGAAAACAAGCCAGGGCTGCCGCCCCTTATCTATCCTGACTCTCGGGACCCTACACCTGTTCCTTGGATCTGGCCGGTGCAGGAAGGCCCATTTTCTGCAACTCTGAGCCCCTGAGGGGCGAGGATTAGCTGACCTTTGCAGCCTGACACGGCCGGCCAGGCCTTCCCAGGTGTGCCTGGGTTGAGGTCAATATAAACACCCCTCCAGGCAGCAAAAGCCTCTGCAGCTGTGCCTGACGCCATATTCTCTGCCCCGTCAGCAGTCTTGGGGTTGGGATGGTGGGAGGGAGTAGGGCCCACGGCTCTATGAGTGGCCCGGTGTGACTGGGGCTCTGCTGGACTTCCTGCAGGAGTTGCCGGGCTGCCACCTGCTAAAGAAGAGGATGTGTCACCGATATTTCCTGCTGAAATTTCTCCCCGGGCAGAGGTGAGGAAGGAAAAAAGCAGTGGGGGCCGGGACAGGAGGGGTACCTCAGGCAGGGAAATGGAAAGCTTCCAGACGAGTGCCCGGAGCCAGGACCATCCTGGCTGGCCTGCAGGCACCAAGTCAGCCTGCGTGTCCAAGCCCCTTCCTCTAGCTTTTAAAGTCTTTGCACACATTCAGGTGTTTTACCTGGGAAGGGTGGGAAAAGTTCAGCAGCAACTGGCCTGGGGCTCAGCTCACATTTACTCAGAGACGCCTCCTCACGGTCCCCCAGCTTTGCAATGAGGACGCTCCTTGTGTTGGGGCTGCTGGCTGCATGGGAAATGATTCCCCACCTGTGACCAACTTCAGAATTGTTTACCACTGGAGCAAGTGCCCTGATAGGGTTTTCCTCTGTATGACCGGTGGGTTCTGTTTTTGTTTTTTTCTTTTTTGGTTCAAGGTAAATTTTATTCCTCTTTTTGTATTTATGGATATAAGCATGGAAATAATTCATTCATATAAATATGTCTATGGGAAGGACAGAACTTTTTTTTCTGTTTTATTTTTTTAAGTACTAATTATTTTTTAATTTTTGAATTTATTTTATTCATTTTTTCATACAGCAGGTTCTTATTGGTTATCTATTTTATACATATAAGTGTATATATGTCAATCCCAGGCTCGCAATTCATCCCACCACCACCACCCTGCCACTTTTCCCCCTTGGTGTCCATACATTTGTTCTATACATCTGTGTCTCTATTTCTGCCTTGCAAACCGGATCATCTGTACCATTTTTCTAGGTTCCACATGTATGCGTTAATATACGATATTTGTTTTTCTCTTTCTGACTTACTTCACTCTGTATGACAGTCTCTAGATCTATCCACGTCTCTACAAATGACGCAACTTCATTCCTTTTTATGGCTGAGAAATATTGCATTTTATATATGTAGCACATCTTTTCCGTTCGTCTGTCTATGGGCACTTAGGTTGCTTCCATGACCTGGGTATTGTGAATAGTGCTGCAGTGAACATTGTGGTGAATATGTCTTTTTTTTTTTTTTTTTTGAATATGTCTTTTTGAATTATGGTTTTCTCTGGGTATATGGCCAGTAGTGGGATTGCTGGGTCATATGGTAATTCTATATTTAGTTTTTTAAGGAACCTCCATACTGTTCTCCATAGTGACTGTATCAACTTACATTTCCACAAATAGTGTAAGAGGGTTCCCTTTTCTCCACACCCTCTCCAGCATTTGTTGTTTGTAGATTTTCTGATGATGCCCATTCTAACTCGTGTGAGGTGATAACTCATTGTAGTTTTGGTTTATATTTCTCTAATAATTAGTGATGTTGAGCAGCTTTTCATGTGCTTCTTGGTCATCTGTATGTCTTCTTGGGACAAATGTCTATTTACGTCATCTCCCCATTTTTGGATTGGGTTGTTTGTTTTTTTACTGTTGAGCTGCATGAGCTGTTTATATACATTGGAGATTAATCCTTTGTCCATTGATTCGTTTGCAAATATTTTCTCCCATTCTGAGGGTTGTCTTTTTGTCTTGTTTGTAGTTTCCTTTGCTTTGCAAAAGCTTTTAGGTTTCATTTGCTCCCATTTGTTTATTATTGTTTTTTATTCCATTACTCTAGGAGGTGGATCAAAAACGACCTTGCTGTGATTTATGTCAAAGAGTATTCTTCCTATGTTTTCCTCTAAGAGTTTTCTAGTGTCCGGTCTCACATTTTGGTCTCTAATGCATTTTGAGTTTATTTTTTGTGTATCGTGTTAGGGAGTGTTCTAATTTCATTCTTTTACATGTAGCTGTCCATTTTTCCCAGCACCACTTATTGAAGAGACTGTCTTTTCTCCATTGTATATCCTTGCCTCCTTTGTCATAGATTAGTGGGTCATAGGTGTGTAGGTTTATCTCTGGGCTTTCTTTTTTTTTTTTTTTTTCTTTTACATCTTTATTGGAGTATAATTGCTTTACAATTGTGTGTTAGTTTCTGCTGTATAAAAAAGTGAATCAGCTATGCGTATACATATAACACCATATCCCCTCCCTCTTGCACCTCCCTCTCACTCCCTTATCCCACCCTTTTAGGTGGTCACAAAGCACAGACCTGATCTCCCTGTGCTATGTGGCTGCTTCCCAGTAGCTATCAATTTTACATTTGGTAGTGTATATATGTCCATACCACTCTCTCACTTTGTCCCAGCTTACCCTTCCCCCTCCCCATGTCCTCAAGTCCTTTCTCTACGTCTGTGTCCTTAATCCTTTCCTGCCCCTAGGTTCTACATAAACTTTTTTTTTTAGATTCCATATATATGTGTTAGCATACAGTGTTTGTTTTTCCCTTTCTGACTTACTTCACTCTGTAGGACAGACTCTAGATCCATCCACCTCACTAAAAATAACTCAATTTCGTTTCTTTTTATGGCTGAATCATGTTCCATTGTATATATGTGCCACATCTTCTTTATCCATTTATCTGTTGATGGACACTTAGGTTGCTTCCATGTCCTGGCTATTGTAAATAGAGCTACAGTGAACATTGTGGTACATGACTCTTTTTGAATTATGATTTTCTCAGGGTAAATGTCCAGGAGTGGGTTTGCTGGGTTGTATGGTAGTTCTATTTTTAGTATTCAAGGAACCTTCATATAATTCTCCCTAGTGGCTATATCAATTTACATTCCCACCAACAGTGCAAGAGGGTTCCCTTTTCTCCAATTAATGCCTCTCCAGCATTTATTGTTGGTAGATTTTTTGATGATGGCCATTCTGACTGGTGTGAGGTGATACCTCGCTGTAGTTTTGATTTGCATTTCTCTAATGATTAGTGATGTTCAGCATCCTTTCATGTGTTTGTTGGCAACCTGTATATCTTCTTTGGAGAAATGTCTATTTAGGTCTTCTGCCCATTTTTGGATTGGGTTGTTTGGTTTTGTGATATTGAGCTACATGAGCTGCTTTTTGGAGATTAATCATTTGCCATTTGCTTCATTTGAAAATATTTTCTCCCATTCTGATGGTTGTCTTTTCATCTTGCTTATGTTTTCCTTTGCTGTGCAAAAGAATTTATTTTCATTAGGTCCCATTTTTTAATTTTTGTTTTTATTTCCATTTCTCTAGGAGGTGGGTCAAAAAGGATCTTGCTGTGATTTATGTCATAGACTGTTCTGCTTATGTTTTCCTCTAAGAGTTTTATAGTGGCTGGTCTTATATTTAGGTCTCTAATCCATTTTGAGTTTATTTTTGTGTATGGTGTTAGGGAGTGTTCTAATTTCATTCTTTTACATGTAGCTGTCCAGTTTTCCCAGCACCACTTACTGAAGACACTGTCTTTTCTCCGTTGTATACCCTTGCCTCCTTTGTCATAGATTAGTTAACCATAGGTACGTGGGTTTATCTCTGTGCTTTCTATCCTGTTCTATTGACCTATATTTCTGTTTTTGTGTCAGTACCATATTATCTTGATTACTGTAGCTTTGTAATATAGTCTGAAGTCTGGAAGTCTGATTCCTCCAGCTCTTTTTTTCCCCCTCAAGACTGCTTTGGCTATCCAGGGTCTTTTGTGTCTCCCTACAAATTTTAAGATTTTTTTTTCTTGTTCTGTAGAAAATGCCAAAGGTATTTTGATCGGGATTGCATTAAATCTGTAGATTGCTTTGGGTAGTATAGTCATTTTCACAATATTGATTCTTCTAATCCAAGAACATGGTATATGTCTCCATCTGTTTATATCATCTTTGATTTCTTTCATCAGCGTCTTATAGTTTTCTGAGTACAGGTCTTTTACTTCCTTAGGTAGGTTTATTCCTAGGTATTTTATTCTTTTTGTTGCAGTGGTAATGGGATTGTTTCCTTAATTTCTCTTTCTGATCTTTCATTGTTAGTGTATAGGAATGCAAGCAATTTCTGTGCATTAATTTTGTATCCTGCAACTTTACCAGATTCATTGATTAGCTCCAGTGGTTTTCTGGTGGCATCTTTAGGATTCTCTATCTATGATATCATGTCATCTGCAAACAGTGACAATTTTACTCCTTCTTTTCCTTTTTGTATTCCTTTTATTTCTTTTTCTTCTCTGATTGCCATGGCTAGGACTTCCAAAACTATGTTGAATAGCAGTGGTGAGAGTGGACATCCTCGTCTTGTTCCTGATCTTAGAGGAAACGCTTGCAGTTTTTCACCATTGAGAATGGTGTTTGCTGCGGGTTTGTCATATATGACCTTTATTATGTTGAGGTAGTTTCCCTCTATGCCCACACTCTGCAGAGTTTTTATCGTAAATGGGTGTTGAATTTTCACAAAATCTTTTCCTTCATCTATTGAGATGATCATATGGTTTTATTCTACAATTTGTTAATACGGTGTATCACATTGATTTGTGTATATTGAAGAATCCTTGCATCCCTGGGATACACCCCACTTGATCATGGTGTATGATCCTTTTAATGTGTTGTTCGATTCTGTTTGCTAGTATTTGATTGAGGATTTTTACATCTATATTCATCAGTGATATTGGTCTATAATTTTCTTTCCTTGTAGTATCTCTGTCTGATTTTGGTATCAGGGTGATGGTGGTCTCATAGAATGAGTTTGGGAGTGTTCCTTCCCCTGCAATTGTTTTGAAGAATTTGAGAAGGTTGGCTGTTAGCTCTTCCCTAATGTTTGATAGAATTCACCTGTGATGCCATCTGGTTCTGGACTTTTGTTTGTTGGAAGATTTTTAATCACAGTTTCAATTTCCTTGCTTGTGATAGGTTTGTTCATATTTTCTATTTCTTCCTGGTTCAGTCTTGGAAGGTTATCCCTTTCTAAGAATTTGTCCATTTCTTCCAGGTTGTCCATTTTATTGGCATAGAGTTGCGTGTAGTAGTCTCTTAGGATGCTTTGTATTCCTGTGGTATCTGTTGTAACTTCTCCTTTTTCACTTCTAATTTTGTTGATTTGAGTCCTCTCCCTCTTTTTCTTGAGTCTGGCTAAAGGTTGATCATTATTGCTTATCTTCTCAAAGAACCAGCTTTTAGTTTTATTGATCTTTGCTTTCGTTTTCTTTGTTTCTATTTCATTTATTTCTGCTCTGATCTTTAAGATTTCTTTCCTTCTACTAACTTTGGGTTTTGTTCTTCTTTCTCTAGTTCCTCTAGGTGTAAGGTTAGATTGTTTATTTGAGATTTTTCTTGTTTCTTGAGGTAGGCTTGTATTGCTATAAACTTCCCTCTTAGAACTGCTTTTGCCGCATCCCATAGGTTTTGGATCATCGTGTTTTTGTTGTCATTTGTCTCTAGGTAGTTTTTGATTTCCTCTTTGATTTCTTCAGTGATCTCTTGGTTATTTAGTAACGTATAGTTTAGCCTCCATGTGTTTGTGTTTTTTACGGTTTTTTTCCATGTAATTGATTTCTAATCTCATAGCATTGTGGTCGGAACAGCTGCTTGACATGATTTCAGTTTTCTTAAATTTACTGAGGCTTTGTGACCCAAGATGTGATCTATCCTGGAGAATGTTCCGTGTGCAGTTAAGAAGAACGTGTAATCTGCTGTTTTTGGATGGAATGTCCTATAAATATCAATTAACTCTATCTGGTCTATTGTGTCATTTAAAGCTTGTGTTTCCTTATTAATTTTCTGTCTGGCTGATCTCCACTGGTGTAAGTGAGCTGTTAAAGTCCCCCACTATTATTGTGTTACTGTTGATTTCCTCTTTTATAGCTGTTAGCTGTTGCCTTATACATTGAGGTGCTCCTATGTTGGGTACATATATATTTATAATTGTTATATCTTCTTCTTGGATTGATCCCTTGACCATTATGTAGTGTCTTTCCTTGTCTCTTGTAACATTCTTTATTTTAAATTCTATTTTATCTGATATGAGTATTGCTACTCCAGGTTTCTTTTGATTTTCATTTGCATAGAGTATATTTTTCCATCGCCTCACTTTCAGTCTGTATGTGTCCCTAGGTCTGAAATGGGTCTCTTGTAGACAGCATATATATGGGTCTTGTTTTTGTATCCATTCAGCGAGCCTGTGTCTTTTGGTTGGGACATTTAGTGCATTCACATTTAAGGTAATTATCGATATGTATGTTCCTATTACTATTTTCTTAATTGTTATGGGGTTGTCTTGGTGGGTCCTTTTCTTCTCTTGTGTTTCCCACTTAGAGAAGTTCCTTTAGCATTTGGTGTAGAGCTGGTTTCATGCTGCTGAATTCTCTTAGCTTTTGCTTGTCTGTAGGGCTTTTGATTTCTCCATCAAATCTGAATGAGATCTTTGCAGGGTGGAGTACTCTTGGTTGTAGGTTCTTCCCTTTCATCACTTTAAATTGATCATGCCACTCCCTTCTGGCTTGGAGATTTTCTGCTGAGAAATCAGCTGTTATCCTTATGGGAGTTCCCTTGTATGTTATTTGTCATTTTTCCCTTGCTGCTTTCAATAATTTTTCTTTGTCGTTAATTTTTGTCAATTTGATTACTATGTGTCTTGTCATTTTTCTCCTTTGGTTTATCCTGCCTGGGACTCTCTGTGCTTCTGGACTTGGGTGGCTATTTCTTTTCCCATGCTAGGGAAGTTTTTGACCATAATCTCTTCAAATATATTCTCGGGTCCTTTCTCTCTCTTCTCCTTCTGGGACCCCTATCATGCGAATGTTGTTGTGTTTAATGTTGTCCCAGAGGACTCTTGGGGTGTCTTCATTTATTTTCATTCTTTTTCTTTATTCTGTTCCATGGCAGTGATTTCCACCTTTCTGTCTTCCAGGTCACTTATCCGTTCTTCTGCCACAGTTATTCTGCTACTGATTCCTTCTAGTATATTTTTCATTTCAGTTATTACATTGTTCACCTCTGTTTGTTTGTTCTTTAATTCTTCTAGGTGTTTGTTCCTTAATTCTTCTAGGTCTTTGTTAAGCATTTCTTGCGTCTTCTCGATCTTTGCCTCCTTTCTTTTTCCAAGGTCTTGGCTCAACTTCACTATCATTATTCTGAATTCTTTTTCTGGAAGGTTCCCTATCTCCACGTCATTTCGTTTTTTTTTTTTCTGGGGTTTTATCTTGTTCCTTGATCTGGTATAAAGTCCTCTGCCTTTTCATTTTGTCTATCTTTCTGTGAATGTGGTTTTCCTTCCACAGGCTGCAGAATTGTAGTTCTTCTTCTGCTGTCTGCTCTCTGGTGGATGAGTCTATCTTAGAGGCTTGTGCAAGTTTCCTGATGGGAGGGACTGGTGGTGGGTAGAGCTGGGTGTTGCTTTGGTGGGCAGAGCTTTAATCCGCTTGTCTGCGGATTAAATAAAACTTTAATAAAAAGTTTAATCCGCTTGTCTGCTGATGCATGGGGCTGGGTTCCCTCCCTGTTGGTTGTTTGGCCTGAGGCGACCCAGCACTGGAGCCTACCTTGCTCTTGGTGGGGCTAATGGCGGACTCTGGGAGGGCTCACACCAAGGACTATTTCCCAGAACTTCTGCTGCTAGTGTCGTTGTCCTCACGGTGAGCCACAGCCACAGCCACCACCTGCCTCTGCAGGAGACCCTCTAAAAGTAGCAGGTAGTTCTGGTCATTCTCCTACAGGGTCACTGCTCCTTCCCCTGGGTCCTGATGTGCACACTACTTTGTTTGTGCCCTCCATGAGTGGAGTATCTGAGTGGAGTTGAGACTCTGAGACTCTGCGTGGAGTCACACAGACTCTGGGTCCTGTGAAGCTTCGATGTTTTGTGGTTCTAGAAATCCTATAGGAGACGGTCCACAGCAGGTGAAGCTAATGTTGTCAGTAGAGGTGTTGAAGCCAAAGATCTGCAGTTCCGACTAGAGGTGCCGATGTACATACAGGACAAAATCATCTCGTGTGAATGTAGTTCAGGCATGTTTAAGATGAATGCAGTCATGTTAATGCCTACCATATTCTATCTTGAGCCTCTCCTCAGGGACCCCCTCCTCAGTTCCTGAGGCTCCTGTAAGTCATGTACAGGGGACTGGAGAGTGGGCTCTGTCCAGTCTGAGCCCTGAGTTACCCTGTGTGTATCTTAGGATACTTTGTATTTCTGTGGTGTCTGTCTGTTGTAACATCATCTCTTTCATTTCAGATTTATTTGGGCCCTCTCTTTTTAAAAAAACATACTACTGTTGTCTTTTATTCTTTAAAGAAGTTTAATAAGTGTTTGATCTACTATCCTTACCCTATGTATACTTTTTGCAGTGAGATTTTTACTTTTCTTTGTTTCCTTGTTACTATCAATAATTAGTGAGACTTCTTTTAAGCTACCTTCAACATTGCTTATAAAGCTGCTTTATTAGTGATGACAGAGCCTTAATGGAAGTCATGTTCTGATTGTAAATTAGAATGCAATGTGCCAGCAAAAAGCCCCTTAAGTTTATGTCTCATTACTTCTTGTTCTTTTTTTAATTTAATTTTTATTTTTTGTCAGAGCAAATTTGATTAAAATGTTTTGTTTCTTCGAGGTGTGCAAGATGTGGTTCTTTTAAACATATACATATATCTATTCTTCTTTGCATCATTTTCCTATGTAGGTTATGACACAATGTTGAGCAGTCTTGTCTTGGTATTACATAGGTCTTTGGTGATTACATATTTCACATGTGTTTCTATATCTATCTTAACCCCAATATCCGAATGTATCCAATCCTCACACCTATCCATTTGCTGAACCATAAGTTTGTTTAATGAATCTGTGATTGCATTTCTCTGTGGAAATATCTTCATTGGTATCAATTTTTAGCTAAGACCTATAAGTGATATTATAGGATATGTGTCTTTGGCTTTCTGACTTAGTACAATTTGCCTGATTACCTCAAGAATCATACATGGTGCTGCAAATGGCATTGTTTCATTTTTTTCCCTGGCTAATATTCCATCTGTACGTGTACCAGTTCTTCTTTGGCCACGCACCTCTTGATGGACTTTCTGGTTGCCTCCATGTCTTGGCTATTGTAATACTGCTGCAATGCATATTTTCTTGCCTGTGTCTTTCCAGTTCTATCTTCTTATGTTATAGGCCAAGGAGTGGGCTTGCTGTATCATATGGTAGCTCAGTGTGTACGTTTTAAAGGCACCACCATTCAGTTCTCATTAGTGGCTCTTTCCAGATTACGTCCCACTTAAAATTGAGGGTATGCATTTCTCCAAAACACCTTCAATATTTATTGTTTGTAGTTTTCTTGCTGATGGTTATTCTAACAGGTGCGAGCTGATACCTCTCTGTGGTTGAATTTGCATGTGTCCCAAAATCTGTTGAAATTGAGCTTTAAAGCATGCCCTTTCTATTTATCAAACTGTGATTATAGCTTAGTTCTTCAAAGTGTTTTCTTAAAGTAAGTGTCACATTTTGAAAATTTTTGGCCATTATCTCCCTCAAGACATTTTGAAGGCAGGTTTCATTTACAGCCCTGAAGTACTTGTTCATATGAAGTGACCATTAGCACAGGTTTGAAAGCTGCTTTGGCAGGTAACGGCCAGAGGGCGGCAGCCTTACCACGTTCCCCAATCTGGTAACTAGGGAAGGAGCCTTCAGCCCCAAAGGTGTCCACCCTTATGTCTCATCCAGCTGTGGATCTACATATGGTCAATCTAGGTTGCATCACAGCCCCTGAATGAATTGTGTGAGAATTTCTCTCTCTTTCAAAGTCTTTGTTTCATGGGTATTTAAAAGTAGTTTATTTTTATAATGGGGTTTAGCTGCTTTTCACTGCTGTGTCTATGCCGCTTTACACCCACTTGACTCACTTACAGAGAGATGTCAATACATAGGTTTTAAGATTCTTACTAGTCAGATATAGTCTTGTGCGGTGAATAGGGGGTGTTGAGTCCAGTTCACTGAGCAAGGAGTAGGTCTTGTCTATTACCTATTGGGTTTATGGAACGGTATTGGAGCTAATTTGAAACCCCTGTTTTATGCATCACCCCACCTCACCTTTCCCGTTCAGCAGCCATACTGTGTTAACTAAACGTGTGACTCTCTTCTGTTTTGTAATTCAGTTCAAGTGTAGCGGTTTTTACATTCCCTCTATAAGTGATATCTTATGATAAGTGTCTTTTTCTGTGTGACGTATTTCTCTTAGATCTTCGTACCTAAATCCACTCATCATGCTGCTACTAGTCTTATGACATTGATTTCATGGCTGAGTGATATTCCATTTTACATAAGGACCAAAATTTCTTTATCCATTTTTCTCTTTCCTGGGATATTTAAGGTGTAATGAAGTGGAGGTTCTTGTCAACAGAGCAGCCCTAAACTTTGGGGTGCCTGGGTCTTGCTGATTTTTAATTTTCCCAATTTATACACCCATGAGTGGAAGTGCCCTATGCTCTCTAAGCTGTGTTTTTTAGATGTTTCAGGACACACTGTACACTTCTCCAGAGTGGCTGTTGGCAATTTACATCCCGCCCATCAGCGTAGCAAGGCTCCCATTTCTCCATGGCCTGTCCTGCATTTCTGGTTTTGACACATTTTTCAGCATGGCCCTTTTGACCGATGGGAAGCGAGACTACTTTGTAGCGCTGATTTGCCTTTCCAGGTTGCTTGGTGGGCCAAAAAGGGCGTATGCGTTTTTTCCTGAATATATTCAGGAAAAAACGCATACGCCCTTTTTGGCCAAGGGCATCATTGTCCACGTTTTGCCGCTTTTCATGTGCTTTCAAGGTGATTCGAATCTACCTCCTGAAATCTGTTTCCTGCAATTCTGCCTTGCTTTCAATTCCTCTTCGTTGCCTTCCCTCAATATATTTGTGGACGAGAGTTGTCATTTATAACTCTGCAGGTTTGTGAATTGCAGTGCCCCTGAGCTCCAGTTTTCAAGTCGCTTTTATGGGAGCTGGCCGCAAAAGTGCAGGATTGCTTCAGGCCCTGTTCTGGTTCTGGGGGGCAGGATGAGCTTGTGGTTAATTCTTCTTCCTCATGGGAAAATAGAGTGACCTGTGCCTGTCCCAACACCTAGAGCTAGTCTCTCATTGGTTCCCCCTCTTCCCGTTAATCCTCAGGACAAATAGCATCCTGTATGGAAAAGGAGGTTAAAGGTGCTGATTCTCCAAGGAGGGAGATGGCTAGTAAAGTGGCTGGAATGGCGGACCCGAGCACAAGGAGATGAGAAATGAGGTGCGTTTTAGAAACATTTCCGATCACACGGTGTACCATCTTCTGGGTTTCTCATGCATGTTTTCGAGGTAGGAAGTTGCCCTTGAACCTGGAGATTTGGGACCCATGGGATGGGTACCATGCAGTATTATTTAAAGGGTCTGCGTTGGCTCACCCAACCACACCAAACCTCTCAGCCCCAAGAGTGTCCACCCTCATGTCTCAATCAGCTGTGGGTCTAGATATGGTCAATCCAGGTTGCATCACAGCCCCTGAACGAATTTTGGAAGAATTTCTCTCTCTTTCACTGTCTTTGTTTCACGGGTTTTGAAAAGTAATTTATTTTTATAATGGGGTTTAGCTGCTTTTCACGGCTGTGTTTATGCCGCTTTACAGCCCCTTGACTCACTTACAGAGAGATATCAATACATAGGTTTGAGGATTCTTACTAGTCAGATATATTCTTGTGCGGTGAATAGGGGGTGTTGAGTCCAGTTCACTGAAAAAGGAATAGGTCTTGTCTCTTACATATTGGGTTTATGGAACGGTATCTGAGCTAATTTGAAACCCTTGTTTTATTCATCACCCCACCTGACCATTCCCGTTCAGCAGCCATAGTGTGTTTTCTAAACGTGTGACTCTCTTCTGTTTTGTAATTCAGTTCAAGTGTAGCGGTTTTTACATTCCCTCTCTAAGTGATATCTTATGATAAGTGTCTTTTTCTGTGTGACTTATTTCACTTAGAATCGTCGTACCTAAATCCACTCATCGTGCTGCTACTAGCCTTATGACGTTGATTTCATGGCTGAGTGATATTCCATTGTACATGAGGACCCCAACTTCTTTATCCATTTTTCTCTTTCCTAAGATATTTAAGGTGTAATGAAGCGGGGGTTCTTGTCAACAGAGCAGCCCTAAACTTTGGGGTGCCTGTGTCTTGCTGATTTTTAGTTTTCCCAATTTATACGCCCATGAGTGGAAGTGCCCTATGCTCTCCAAGCTGTGTTTTTAAGATGTTTCAGGACACACCGTACACTTCTCCCGAGTGGCTGTTGGCAATTTACATCCCGCCCATCAGCGAAACAAGGCTCCCATTTCTCCATGGCCGGTCGTGCAGTTCTGGTTTGGACACTTTTTTCCGCATGGCCCTTTTGCCCGCTGGGAAGCGAAACTTCTTTGGAGCGCTGATTGGCCTTTCCAGGTTGCTTGGTTGGCCAAAAAGGGCGTATGCGTTTTTTCCTGAATATATTCAGGAAAAAACGCATACGCCCTTTTTGGCCAAGGGCATCATTGTCCACGTTTTGCCGCTTTTCATGTGCTTTCAAGGCGATTCGAATCTACCTCCTGAAATCTGTTTCCTGCAATTCTGCCTTGCTTTCAAAGCCTCTTCGTTGCCTTCCCTTAATATATTTGTGGACGAGAGGTATCATTTAAAACTCTGCAGGTTTGTGAATTGCAGTGCCCCTGAGCTCCATTTTTCAACTCGCTTTTTTGGGAGCTGGCCGCAAAAGCGCAGGATTGCTTCAGGCCCTCTTCTGGTTCTGGGGGGCAGGCTGAGCTTGTGCTTAATTCTTCTTCCTGATGGGAAAATAGAGTGACCTGTGCCTGTCCCAACACCTAGAGCTAGTCTCTCATTGGTTCCCCCTCTTCCCGTTCATCCTCAGGACAAATTGCAACCTGTACGGAACAGGAGGTTAAAGGTGCTGATTCTCCAAGGAGGGAGATGGCTAGTAAATCGGCTGGAATGGCGAACCCGAGCAAAGGAGATGAGAAATGAGGTGCGTTTTAGAAACCTTTCCCGATCACACGGTGTACCATCTTCTGGGTTTCTCATGCCTGTTTTCGACGTAGGAAGATGCCCTTGAACCTGGAGATTTGGGACCCATGGGATGGGTACCATGCAGTATTACTTGAAAGGGTCTGCGTTGGCTCACCCAACCTCACCGAACCTCTCAGCCCCAAGAGTGTCCACCCTTATGTCTCAATCAGCTGTGGGTCTAGATATGGTCAATCCAGGTTGCATCACAGCCCCTGAACGAATTTTGTAAGAATTTCTCTCTCTTTCACTGTCTTTGTTTCACGGGTTTTGAAAAGTAATTTATTTTTATAATGGGGTTTAGCTGCTTTTCACGGCTGTGTTTATGCCGCTTTACACCCCCTTGACTCACTTACAGAGAGATATCAATACATAGGTTTGAAGATTCTTACTAGTCAGATATATTCTTGTGCGGTGAATAGGGGGTGTTGAGTCCAGTTCACTGAAAAAGGAAAAGGTCTTGTCTCTTACATATTGGGTTTATGGAACGGTATCTGAGCTAATTTGAAACCCTTGTTTTATGCATCACCCCACCTCACCTTTCCCTTTCAGCAGCCATAGTGTGTTTCCTAAACGTGTGACTCTGTTCTGTTTTGTAATTCAGTTCAAGTGTAGCGGTTTTTACATTCCCTCTAGAAGTGATATCTTATGATAAGTGTCTTTTTCTGTGTGACTTATTTCACTTAGAATCGTCGTACCTAAATCCACTCATCGTGCTGCTACTAGCCTTATGACGTTGATTTCATGGCTGAGTGATATTCCATTGTACATGAGGACCACAACTTCTTTATCCATTTTTCTCTTTCCTAGGATATTTAAGGTGTAATGAAGCGGGGGTTCTTGTCAACAGAGCAGCCCTAAACTTTGGGGTGCCTGTGTCTTGCTGATTTTTAGTTTTCCCAATTTATACGCCCATGAGTGGAAGTGCCCTATGCTCTCCAAGCTGTGTTTTTTAGATGTTTCAGGACACACCGTACACTTCTCCCGAGTGGCTGTTGGCAATTTACATCCCGCCCATCAGCGAAGCAAGGCTCCCATTTCTCCATGGCCAGTCGTGCAGTTCTGGTTTGGACACTTTTTTCCGCATGGCCCTTTTGCCCGCTGGGAAGCCAGACTTCTTTGGAGCGCTGATTGGCCTTTCCAGGTTGCTTGGTTGGCCAAAAAGGTCGTATGCGTTTTTTCCTGAATATATTCAGGAAAAAACGCATACGACCTTTTTGGCCAAGGGCATCATTGTCCACGTTTTGCCGCTTTTCATGTGCTTTCAAGGCGATTCGAATCTACCTCCTGAAATCTGTTTCCTGCAATTCTGCCTTGCTTTCAAAGCCTCTTCGTTGCCTTCCCTTAATATATTTGTGGATGAGAGGTATCATTTAAAACTCTGCAGGTTTGTGAATTGCAGTGCCCCTGAGCTCCATTTTTCAACTCGCTTTTTTGGGAGCTGGCCGCAAAAGCGCAAGATTGCTTCAGGCCCTCTTCTGGTTCTGGGGGGCAGGCTGAGCTTGTGCTTAATTCTTCTTCCTGATGGGAAAATAGAGTGACCTGTGCCTGTCCCAAAACCTAGAGCTAGTCTCTCATTGGTTCCCCCTCTTCCCGTTCATCCTCAGGACAAATTGCAACCTGTACGGAACAGGAGGTTAAAGGTTCTGATTCTCCAAGGAGGGAGATGGCTAGTAAATCGGCTGGAATGGCGAACCCGAGGAAAGGAGATGAGAAATGAGGTGCGTTTTAGAAAACTTTCCCGATCACATGGTGTACCAACTTCTGGGTTTCTCATGCCTGATTTCCATGTAGGAAGATGCCCTTGAACCTGGAGATTTGGGACCCATGGGATGGGTACCATGCAGTATTACTTGAAAGGGTCTGCGTTGGCTCACCCAACCTCACCGAACCTCTCAGCCCCAAGAGTGTCCACCCTTATGTCTCAATCAGCTGTGGGTCTAGATATGGTCAATCCAGGTTGCATCACAGCCCCTGAACGAATTTTGGAAGAATTTCTCTCTCTTTCACTGTCTTTGTTTCACGGGTTTTGAAAAGTAATTTATTTTTATAATGGGGTTTAGCTGCTTTTCACGGCTGTGTTTATGCCGCTTTACACCCCCTTGACTCACTTACAGAGAGATATCAATACATAGGTTTGAGGATTCTTACTAGTCAGATATATTCTTGTGTGGTGAATAGGGGGTGTTGAGTCCAGTTCACTGAAAAAGGAATAGGTCTTGTCTCTTACATATTGGGTTTATGGAACGGTATCTGAGCTAATTTGAAACCCTTGTTTTATGCATCACCCCACCTCACCATTCCCGTTCAGCAGCCATAGTGTGTTTTCTAAACGTGTGACTCTCTTCTGTTTTGTAATTCAGTTCAAGTGTAGCGGTTTTTACATTCCCTCTCTAAGTGATATCTTATGATAAGTATCTTTTTCTGTGTGACTTATTTCACTTAGAATCGTCGTACCTAAATCCACTCATCGTGCTGCTACTAGCCTTATGACGTTGATTTCATGGCTGAGTGATATTCCATTGTACATGAGGACCCCAACTTCTTTATCCATTTTTCTCTTTCCTAGGATATTTAAGGTGTAATGAAGCGGGGGTTCTTGTCAACAGAGCAGCCCTAAACTTTGGGGTGCCTGTGTCTTGCTGATTTTTAGTTTTCCCAATTTATACGCCCAAGAGTGGAAGTGCCCTATGCTCTCCAAGCTGTGTTTTTTAGATGTTTCAGGACACACCGTACACTTCTCCCGACTGGCTGTTGGCAATTTACATCCCGCCCATCAGCGAAGCAAGGCTCCCATTTCTCCATGGCCGGTCGTGCATTTCTGGTTTGGACACTTTTTTCCGCATGGCCCTTTTGCCCGCTGGGAAGCGAAACTTCTTTGGAGCGCTGATTGGCCTTTCCAGGTTGCTTGGTTGGCCAAAAAGGGCGTATGCGTTTTTTCCTGAATATATTCAGGAAAAAACGCATACGCCCTTTTTGGCCAAGGGCATCATTGTCCACGTTTTGCCGCTTTTCATGTGCTTTCAAGGCGATTCGAATCTACCTCCTGAAATCTGTTTCCTGCAATTCTGCCTTGCTTTCAAAGCCTCTTCGTTGCCTTCCCTTAATATATTTGTGGACGAGAGGTATCATTTAAAACTCTGCAGGTTTGTGAATTGCAGTGCCCCTGAGCTCCATTTTTCAACTCGCTTTTTTGGGAGCTGGCCACAAAAGCGCAGGATTGCTTCAGGCCCTCTTCTGGTTCTGGGGGGCAGGCTGAGCTTGTGCTTAATTCTTCTTCCTGATGGGAAAATAGAGTGACCTGTGCCTGTCCCAACACCTAGAGCTAGTCTCTCATTGGTTCCCCCTCTTCCCGTTCATCCTCAGGACAAATTGCAACCTGTACGGAACAGGAGGTTAAAGGTGCTGATTCTCCAAGGAGGGAGATGGCTAGTAAATCGGCTGGAATGGCGAACCCGAGCAAAGGAGATGAGAAATGAGGTGCGTTTTAGAAACCTTTCCCGATCACACGGTGTACCATCTTCTGGGTTTCTCATGCCTGTTTTCGATGTAGGAAGATGCCCTTGAACCTGGAGATTTGGGACCCATGGGATGGGTACCATGCAGTATTACTTGAAAGGGTCTGCGTTGGCTCACCCAACCTCACCGAACCTCTCAGCCCCAAGAGTGTCCACCCTTATGTCTCAATCAGCTGTGGGTCTAGATATGGTCAATCCAGGTTGCATCACAGCCCCTGAACGAATTTTGGAAGAATTTCTCTCTCTTTCACTGTCTTTGTTTCACGGGTTTTGAAAAGTAATTTATTTTTATAATGGGGTTTAGCTGCTTTTCACGGCTGTGTTTATGCCGCTTTACACCCCCTTGACTCATTTACAGAGAGATATCAATACATAGGTTTGAGGATTCTTACTAGTCAGATATATTCTTGTGCGGTGAATAGGGGGTGTTGAGTCCAGTTCACTGAAAAAGGAATAGGTCTTGTCTCTTACATATTGGGTTTATGGAACGGTATCGGAGCTAATTTGAAACCCTTGTTTTATGCATCACCCCACCTCACCTTTCTCGTTCAGCAGCCATAGTGTGTTTTCTAAAGGTGTGACTCTCTTCTGTTTTGTAATTCAGTTCAAGTGTAGAGGTTTTTACATTCCCTCTATAAGTGATATCTTATAATAAGTGTCTTTTTCTGTGTGACTTATTTCACTTAGAATCGTCGTACCTAAATCCACTCATCGTGCTGCTACTAGCCTTATGACGTTGATTTCGTGGCTGAGTGATATTCCATTGTACATGAGGACCACAACTTCTTTATCCATTTTTCTCTTTCCTAGGATATTTAAGGTGTAATGAAGCGGGGGTTCTTGTCAACAGAGCAGCCCTAAACTTTGGGGTGCCTGTGTCTTGCTGATTTTTAGTTTTCCCAATTTATACGCCCATGAGTGGAAGTGCCCTATGCTCTCCAAGCTGTGTTTTTTAGATGTTTCAGGACACACCGTACACTTCTCCCGAGTGGCTGTTGGCAATTTACATCCCGCCCATCAGCGAAGCAAGGCTCCCATTTCTCCATGGCCGGTCGTGCAGTTCTGGTTTGGACACTTTTTTCCGCATGGCTGTTTTGCCCGCTGGGAAGCCAGACTTCTTTGGAGCGCTGATTGGCCTTTCCAGGTTGCTTGGTTGGCCAAAAAGGGCGTATGCGTTTTTTCCTGAGTATATTCAGGAAAAAACGCATACGACCTTTTTGGCCAAGGGCATCATTGTCCACGTTTTGCCGCTTTTCATGTGCTTTCAAGGCGATTCGAATCTACCTCCTGAAATCTGTTTCCTGCAATTCTGCCTTGCTTTCAAAGCCTCTTCGTTGCCTTCCCTTAATATATTTCTGGACGAGAGGTATCATTTAAAACTCTGCAGGTTTGTGAATTGCAGTGCCCCTGAGCTCCATTTTTCAACTCGCTTTTTTGGGAGCTGGCCGCAAAGGCGCAGGATTGCTTCAGGCCCTCTTCTGGTTCTGGGGGGCAGGCTGAGCTTGTGCTTAATTCTTCTTCCTGATGGGAAAATGGAGTGACCTGTGCCTATCCCAACACCTAGAGCTAGTCTCTCATTGGTTCCCCCTCTTCCGGTTCATCCTCAGGACAAATTGCAACCTGTACGGAACAGGAGGTTAAAGGTGCTGATTCTCCAAGGAGGGAGATGGCTAGTAAATCGGCTGGAATGGCGAACCCGAGCAAAGGAGATGAGAAATGAGGTGCGTTTTAGAAACCTTTCCCGATCACACGGTGTACCATCTTCTGGGTTTCTCATGCCTGTTTTCGACGTAGGAAGATGCCCTTGAACCTGGAGATTTGGGACCCATGGGATGGGTACCATGCAGTATTACTTGAAAGGGTCTGCGTTGGCTCACCCAACCTCACCGAACCTCTCAGCCCCAAGAGTGTCCACCCTTATGTCTCAATCAGCTGTGGGTCTAGATATGGTCAATCCAGGTTGCATCACAGCCCCTGAACGAATTTTGGAAGAATTTCTCTCTCTTTCACTGTCTTTGTTTCACAGGTTTTGAAAAGTAATTTATTTTTATAATGGGGTTTAGCTGCTTTTCACGGCTGTGTTTATGCCGCTTTACACCCCCTTGACTCACTTACAGAGAGATATCAATACATAGGTTTGAGGATTCTTACTAGTCAGATATATTCTTGTGCGGTGAATAGGGGGTGTTGAGTCCAGTTCACTGAAAAAGGAATAGGTCTTGTCTCTTACATATTGGGTTTATGGAACGGTATCGGAGCTAATTTGAAACCCTTGTTTTATGCATCACCCCACCTCACCTTTCCCGTTCAGCAGCCATAGTGTGTTTTCTAAACGTGTGACTCTCTTCTGTTTTGTAATTCAGTTCAAGTGTAGCGGTTTTTACATTCCCTCTCTAAGTGATATCTTATGATAAGTGTCTTTTTCTGTGTGACTTATTTCACTTAGAATCGTCGTACCTAAATCCACTCATCGTGCTGCTACTAGCCTTATGACGTTGATTTCATGGCTGAGTGATATTCCATTGTACATGAGGATCACAACTTCTTTATCCATTTTTCTCTTTCCTAGGATATTTAAGGTGTAATGAAGCGGGAGTTCTTGTCAACAGAGCAGCCCTAAACCTTGGGGTGCCTGTGTCTTGCTGATTTTTAGTTTTCCCAATTTATACGCCCATGAGTGGAAGTGCCCTATGCTCTCCAAGCTGTGTTTTTTAGATGTTTCAGGACACACCGTACACTTCTCCCGAGTGGCTGTTGGCAATTTACATCCCGCCCATCAGCGAAGCAAGGCTCCCATTTCTCCATGGCCAGTCGTGCAGTTCTGGTTTGGACACTTTTTTCCGCATGGCCCTTTTGCCCGCTGGGAAGCCAGACTTCTGTGGAGCGCTGATTGGCCTTTCCAGGTTGCTTGGTTGGCCAAAAAGGTCGTATGCGTTTTTTCCTGAATATATTCAGGAAAAAACGCATACGACCTTTTTGGCCAAGGGCATCATTGTCCACGTTTTGCCGCTTTTCATGTGCTTTCAAGGTGATTCGAATCTACCTCCTGAAATCTGTTTCCTGCAATTCTGCCTTGCTTTCAAAGCCTCTTCGTTGCCTTCCCTTAATATATTTGTGGATGAGAGGTATCATTTAAAACTCTGCAGGTTTGTGAATTGCAGTGCCCCTGAGCTCCATTTTTCAACTCGCTTTTTTGGGAGCTGGCCGCAAAAGCGCAGGATTGCTTCAGGCCCTCTTCTGGTTCTGGGGGGCAGGCTGAGCTTGTGCTTAATTCTTCTTCCTGATGGGAAAATAGAGTGACCTGTGCCTGTCCCAAAACCTAGAGCTAGTCTCTCATTGGTTCCCCCTCTTCCCGTTCATCCTCAGGACAAATTGCAACCTGTACGGAACAGGAGGTTAAAGGTTCTGATTCTCCAAGGAGGGAGATGGCTAGTAAATCGGCTGGAATGGCGAACCCGAGCAAAGGAGATGAGAAATGAGGTGCGTTTTAGAAAACTTTCCCGATCACATGGTGTACCAACTTCTGGGTTTCTCATGCCTGATTTCCATGTAGGAAGATGCCCTTGAACCTGGAGATTTGGGACCCATGGGATGGGTACCATGCAGTATTACTTGAAAGGGTCTGCGTTGGCTCACCCAACCTCACCGAACCTCTCAGCCCCAAGAGTGTCCACCCTTATGTCTCAATCAGCTGTGGGTCTAGATATGGTCAATCCAGGTTGCATCACAGCCCCTGAACGAATTTTGGAAGAATTTCTCTCTCTTTCACTGTTTTTGTTTCACGGGTTATGAAAAGTAATTTATTTTTATAATGGGGTTTAGCTGCTTTTCACGGCTGTGTTTATGCCGCTTTACACCCCCTTGACTCACTTACAGAGAGATATCAATACATAGGTTTGAGGATTCTTACTAGTCAGATATATTCTTGTGCGGTGAATAGGGGGTGTTGAGTCCAGTTCACTGAAAAAGGAATAGGTCTTGTCTCTTACATATTGAGTTTATGGAACGGTATCTGAGCTAATTTGAAACCCTTGTTTTATTCATCACCCCACCTCACCATTCCCGTTCAGCAGCCATAGTGTGTTTTCTAAACGTGTGACTCTCTTCTGTTTTGTAATTCAGTTCAAGTGTAGCGGTTTTTACATTCCCTCTCTAAGTGATATCTTATGATAAGTATCTTTTTCTGTGTGACTTATTTCACTTAGAATCGTCGTACCTAAATCCACTCATCGTGCTGCTACTAGCCTTATGACGTTGATTTCATGGCTGAGTGATATTCCATTGTACATGAGGACCCCAACTTCTTTATCCATTTTTCTCTTTCCTAGGATATTTAAGGTGTAATGAAGCGGGGGTTCTTGTCAACAGAGCAGCCCTAAACTTTGGCGTGCCTGTGTCTTGCTGATTTTTAGTTTTCCCAATTTATACGCCCATGAGTGGAAGTGCCCTATGCTCTCCAAGCTGTGTTTTTTAGATGTTTCAGGACACACCGTACACTTCTCCCGAGTGGCTGTTGGCAATTTACATCCCGCCCATCAGCGAAGCAAGGCTCCCATTTCTCCATGGCCGGTCGTGCAGTTCTGGTTTGGACACTTTTTTCCGCATGGCCCTTTTGCCCGCTGGGAAGCGAAACTTCTTTGGAGCGCTGATTGGCCTTTCCAGGTTGCTTGGTTGGCCAAAAAGGGCGTATGCGTTTTTTCCTGAATATATTCAGGAAAAAACGCATACGCCCTTTTTGGCCAAGGGCATCATTGTCCACGTTTTGCCACTTTTCATGTGCTTTCAAGGCGATTCGAATCTACCTCCTGAAATCTGTTTCCTGCAATTCTGCCTTGCTTTCAAAGCCTCTTCGTTGCCTTCACTTAATATATTTGTGGACGAGAGGTATCATTTAAAACTCTGCAGGTTTGTGAATTGCAGTGCCCCTGAGCTCCATTTTTCAACTCGCTTTTTTGGGAGCTGGCCGCAAAAACGCAGGATTGCTTCAGGCCCTCTTCTGGTTCTGGGGGGCAGGCTGAGCTTGTGCTTAATTCTTCTTCCTGATGGGAAAATAGAGTGACCTGTGCCTGTCCCAACACCTAGAGCTAGTCTCTCATTGGTTCCCCCTCTTCCCGTTCATCCTCAGGACAAATTGCAACCTGTACGGAACAGGAGGTTAAAGGTGCTGATTCTCCAAGGAGGGAGATGGCTAGTAAATCGGCTGGAATGGCGAACCTGAGCCAAGGAGATGAGAAATGAGGTGCGTTTTAGAAACCTTTCCCGATCACACGGTGTACCATCTTCTGGGTTTCTCATGCCTGTTTTCGATGTAGGAAGATGCCCTTGAACCTGGAGATTTGGGACCCATGGGATGGGTACCATGCAGTATTACTTGAAAGGGTCTGCGTTGGCTCACCCAACCTCACCGAACCTCTCAGCCCCAAGAGTGTCCACCCTTATGTCTCAATCAGCTGTGGGTCTAGATATGGTCAATTCAGGTTGCATCACAGCCCCTGAACGAATTTTGGAAGAATTTCTCTCTCTTTCACTGTCTTTGTTTCACGGGTTTTGAAAAGTAATTTATTTTTATAATGGGGTTTAGCTGCTTTTCACGGCTGTGTTTATGCCGCTTTACACCCCCTTGACTCACTTACAGAGAGATATCAATACATAGGTTTGAGGATTCTTACTAGTCAGATATATTCTTGTGCGGTGAATAGGGGGTGTTGAGTCCAGTTCACTGAAAAAGGAATAGGTCTTGTCTCTTACATATTGGGTTTATGGAACGGTATCGGAGCTAATTTGAAACCCTTGTTTTATGCATCACCCCACCTCACCTTTCCCGTTCAGCAGCCATAGTGTGTTTTCTAAACGTGTGACTCTGTTCTGTTTTGTAATTCAGTTCAAGTGTAGAGGTTTTTACATTCCCTCTCTAAGTGATATCTTATAATAAGTGTCTTTTTCTGTGTGACTTATTTCACTTAGAATCGTCGTACCTAAATCCACTCATCGTGCTGCTACTAGCCTTATGACGTTGATTTCGTGGCTGAGTGATATTCCATTGTACATGAGGACCACAACTTCTTTATCCATTTTTCTCTTTCCTAGGATATTTAAGGTGTAATGAAGCGGGGGTTCTTGTCAACAGAGCAGCCCTAAACTTTGGGGTGCCTGTGTCTTGCTGATTTTTAGTTTTCCCAATTTATACGCCCATGAGTGGAAGTGCCCTATGCTCTCCAAGCTGTGTTTTTTAGATGTTACAGGACACACCGTACACTTCTCCCGAGTGGCTGTTGGCAATTTACATCCCGCCCATCAGCGAAGCAAGGCTCCCATTTCTCCATGGCCGGTCGTGCAGTTCTGGTTTGGACACTTTTTTCCGCATGGCCCTTTTGCCCGCTGGGAAGCCAGACTTCTTTGGAGCGCTGATTGGCCTTTCCAGGTTGCTTGGTTGGCCAAAAAGGGCGTATGCGTTTTTTCCTGAGTATATTCAGGAAAAAACGCATACGACCTTTTTGGCCAAGGGCATCATTGTCCACGTTTTGCCGCTTTTCATGTGCTTTCAAGGCGATTCGAATCTACCTCCTGAAATCTGTTTCCTGCAATTCTGCCTTGCTTTCAAAGCCTCTTCGTTGCCTTCCCTTAATATATTTGTTGATGAGAGGTATCATTTAAAACTCTGCAGGTTTGTGAATTGCAGTGCCCCTGAGCTCCATTTTTCAACTCGCTTTTTTGGGAGCTGGCCGCAAAAGCGCAGGATTGCTTCAGGCCCTCTTCTGGTTCTGGGGGGCAGGCTGAGCTTGTGCTTAATTCTTCTTCCTGATGGGAAAATAGAGTGACCTGTGCCTGTCCCAACACCTAGAGCTAGTCTCTCATTGGTTCCCCCTCTTCCCGATCATCCTCAGGACAAATTGCAACCTGTACGGAACAGGAGGTTAAAGGTGCTGATTCTCCAAGGAGGGAGATGGCTAGTAAATCGGCTGGAATGGCGAACCCGAGCAAAGGAAATGAGAAATGAGGTGCGTTTTAGAAAACTTTCCCGATCACACGGTGTACCATCTTCTGGGTTTCTCATGCCTGATTTCCATGTAGGAAGATGCCCTTGAACCTGGAGATTTGGGACCCATGGGATGGGTACCATGCAGTATTACTTGAAAGGGTCTGCGTTGGCTCACCCAACCTCACCGAACCTCTCAGCCCCAAGAGTGTCCACCCTTATGTCTCAATCAGCTGTGGGTCTAGATATGGTCAATCCAGGTTGCATCACAGCCCCTGAACGAATTTTGGAAGAATTTCTCTCTCTTTCACTGTCTTTGTTTCACGGGTTTTGAAAAGTAATTTATTTTTATAATGGGGTTTAGCTGCTTTTCACGGCTGTGTTTATGCCGCTTTACAGCCCCTTGACTCACTTACAGAGAGATATCAATACATAGGTTTGAGGATTCTTACTAGTCAGATATATTCTTGTGCGGTGAATAGGGGGTGTTGAGTCCAGTTCACTGAAAAAGGAATAGGTCTTGTCTCTTACATATTGGGTTTATGGAACGGTATCTGAGCTAATTTGAAACCCTTGTTTTATTCATCACCCCACCTCACCATTCCCGTTCAGCAGCCATAGTGTGTTTTCTAAACGTGTGACTCTCTTCTGTTTTGTAATTCAGTTCAAGTGTAGCGGTTTTTACATTCCCTCTCTAAGTGATATCTTATGATAAGTGTCTTTTTCTGTGTGACTTATTTCACTTAGAATCGTCGTACCTAAATCCACTCATCGTGCTGCTACTAGCCTTATGACGTTGATTTCATGGCTGAGTGATATTCCATTGTACATGAGGACCCCAACTTCTTTATCCATTTTTCTCTTTCCTAGGATATTTAAGGTGTAATGAAGCGGGGGTTCTTGTCAACAGAGCAGCCCTAAACTTTGGGGTGCCTGTGTCTTGCTGATTTTTAGTTTTCCCAATTTATACGCCCATGAGTGGAAGTGCCCTATGCTCTCCAAGCTGTGTTTTTTAGATGTTTCAGGACACACCGTACACTTCTCCCGAGTGGCTGTTGGCAATTTACATCCCGCCCATCAGCGAAGCAAGGCTCCCATTTCTCCATGGCCGGTCGTGCAGTTCTGGTTTGGACACTTTTTTCCGCATGGCCCTTTTGCCCGCTGGGAAGCGAAACTTCTTTGGAGCGCTGATTGGCCTTTCCAGGTTGCTTGGTTGGCCAAAAAGGGCGTATGCGTTTTTTCCTGAATATATTCAGGAAAAAACGCATACGCCCTTTTTGGCCAAGGGCATCATTGTCCACGTTTTGCCGCTTTTCATGTGCTTTCAAGGCGATTCGAATCTACCTCCTGAAATCTGTTTCCTGCAATTCTGCCTTGCTTTCAATGCCTCTTCGTTGCCTTCACTTAATATATTTGTGGACGAGAGGTATCATTTAAAACTCTGCAGGTTTGTGAATTGCAGTGCCCCTGAGCTCCATTTTTGAACTCGCTTTTTTGGGAGCTGGCCGCAAAAGCGCAGGATTGCTTCAGGCCCTCTTCTGGTTCTGGGGGGCAGGCTGAGCTTGTGCTTAATTCTTCTTCCTGATGGGAAAATAGAGTGACCTGTGCCTGTCCCAACACCTAGAGCTAGTCTCTCATTGGTTCCCCCTCTTCCCGTTCATCCTCAGGACAAATTGCAACCTGTACAGAACAGGAGGTTAAAGGTGCTGATTCTCCAAGGAGGGAGATGGCTAGTAAATCGGCTGGAATGGCGAACCCGAGCAAAGGAGATGAGAAATGAGGTGCGTTTTAGAAACCTTTCCCGATCACACGGTGTACCATCTTCTGGGTTTCTCATGCCTGTTTTCGATGTAGGAAGATGCCCTTGAACCTGGAGATTTGGGACCCATGGGATGGGTACCATGCAGTATTACTTGAAAGGGTCTGCGTTGGCTCACCCAACCTCACCGAACCTCTCAGCCCCAAGAGTGTCCACCCTTATGTCTCAATCAGCTGTGGGTCTAGATATGGTCAATCCAGGTTGCATCACAGCCCCTGAACGAATTTTGGAAGAATTTCTCTCTCTTTCACTGTCTTTGTTTCACGGGTTTTGAAAAGTAATTTATTTTTATAATGGGGTTTAGCTGCTTTTCACGGCTGTGTTTATGCCGCTTTACACCCCCTTGACTCACTTACAGAGAGATATCAATACATAGGTTTGAGGATTCTTACTAGTCAGATATATTCTTGTGCGGTGAATAGGGGGTGTTGAGTCCAGTTCACTGAAAAAGGAATAGGTCTTGTCTCTTACATATTGGGTTTATGGAACGGTATCTGAGCTAATTTGAAACCCTTGTTTTATTCATCACCCCACCTCACCATTCCCGTTCAGCAGCCATAGTGTGTTTTCTAAACGTGTGACTCTCTTCTGTTTTGTAATTCAGTTCAAGTGTAGCGGTTTTTACATTCCCTCTCTAAGTGATATCTTATGATAAGTATCTTTTTCTGTGTGACTTATTTCACTTAGAATCGTCGTACCTAAATCCACTCATCGTGCTGCTACTAGCCTTATGACGTTGATTTCATGGCTGAGTGATATTCCATTGTACATGAGGACCCCAACTTCTTTATCCATTTTTCTCTTTCCTAGGATATTTAAGGTGTAATGAAGCGGGGGTTCTTGTCAACAGAGCAGCCCTAAACTTTGGGGTGCCTGTGTCTTGCTGATTTTTAGTTTTCCCAATTTATACGCCCATGAGTGGAAGTGCCCTATGCTCTCCAAGCTGTGTTTTTTAGATGTTTCAGGACACACCGTACACTTCTCCCGACTGGCTGTTGGCAATTTACATCCCGCCCATCAGCGAAGCAAGGCTCCCATTTCTCCATGGCCGGTCATGCAGTTCTGGTTTGGACACTTTTTTCCGCATGGCCCTTTTGCCCGCTGGGAAGCGAAATTTCTTTGGAGCGCTGATTGGCCTTTCCAGGTTGCTTGGTTGGCCAAAAAGGGCGTATGCGTTTTTTCCTGAATATATTCAGGAAAAAACGCATACGCCCTTTTTGGCCAAGGGCATCATTGTCCACGTTTTGCCGCTTTTCAGGTGCTTTCAAGGCGATTCGAATCTACCTCCTGAAATCTGTTTCCTGCAATTCTGCCTTGCTTTCAAAGCCTCTTCGTTGCCTTCCCTTAATATATTTGTGGACGAGAGGTATCATTTAAAACTCTGCAGGTTTGTGAATTGCAGTGCCCCTGAGCTCCATTTTTGAACTCGCTTTTTTGGGAGCTGGCCGCAAAAGCGCAGGATTGCTTCAGGCCCTCTTCTGGTTCTGGGGGGCAGGCTGAGCTTGTGCTTAATTCTTCTTCCTGATGGGAAAATAGAGTGACCTGTGCCTGTCCCAACACCTAGAGCTAGTCTCTCATTGGTTCCCCCTCTTCCCGTTCATCCTCAGGACAAATTGCAACCTGTACGGAACAGGAGGTTAAAGGTGCTGATTCTCCAAGGAGGGAGATGGCTAGTAAAGCGGCTGGAATGGCGAACCCGAGCAAAGGAGATGAGAAATGAGGTGCGTTTTAGAAACCTTTCCCGATCACACGGTGTACCATCTTCTGGGTTTCTCATGCCTGTTTTCGATGTAGGAAGATGCCCTTGAACCTGGAGATTTGGGACCCATGGGATGGGTACCATGCAGTATTACTTGAAAGGGTCTGCGTTGGCTCACCCAACCTCACCGAACCTCTCAGCCCCAAGAGTGTCCACCCTTATGTCTCAATCAGCTGTGGGTCTAGATATGGTCAATCCAGGTTGCATCACAGCCCCTGAACGAATTTTGGAAGAATTTCTCTCTCTTTCACTGTCTTTGTTTCACGGGTTTTGAAAAGTAATTTATTTTTATAATGGGGTTTAGCTGCTTTTCACGGCTGTGTTTATGCCGCTTTACACCCCCTTGACTCACTTACAGAGAGATATCAATACATAGGTTTGAGGATTCTTACTAGTCAGATATATTCTTGTGCGGTGAATAGGGGGTGTTGAGTCCAGTTCACTGAAAAAGGAATAGGTCTTGTCTCTTACATATTGGGTTTATGGAACGGTATCGGAGCTAATTTGAAACCCTTGTTTTATGCATCACCCCACCTCACCATTCCCGTTCAGCAGCCATAGTGTGTTTTCTAAACGTGTGACTCTCTTCTGTTTTGTAATTCAGTTCAAGTGTAGCGGTTTTTACATTCCCTCTCTAAGTGATATCTTATGATAAGTATCTTTTTCTGTGTGACTTATTTCACTTAGAATCGTCGTACCTAAATCCACTCATCGTGCTGCTACTAGCCTTATGACGTTGATTTCATGGCTGAGTGATATTCCATTGTACATGAGGACCCCAACTTCTTTATCCATTTTTCTCTTTCCTAGGATATTTAAGGTGTAATGAAGCGGGGGTTCTTGTCAACAGAGCAGCCCTAAACTTTGGGGTGCCTGTGTCTTGCTGATTTTTAGTTTTCCCAATTTATACGCCCATGAGTGGAAGTGCCCTATGCTCTCCAAGCTGTGTTTTTTAGATGTTTCAGGACACACCGTACACTTCTCCCGACTGGCTGTTGGCAATTTACATCCCGCCCATCAGCGAAGCAAGGCTCCCATTTCTCCATGGCCGGTCATGCAGTTCTGGTTTGGACACTTTTTTCCGCATGGCCCTTTTGCCCGCTGGGAAGCGAAATTTCTTTGGAGCGCTGATTGGCCTTTCCAGGTTGCTTGGTTGGCCAAAAAGGGCGTATGCGTTTTTTCCTGAATATATTCAGGAAAAAACGCATACGCCCTTTTTGGCCAAGGGCATCATTGTCCACGTTTTGCCGCTTTTCAGGTGCTTTCAAGGCGATTCGAATCTACCTCCTGAAATCTGTTTCCTGCAATTCTGCCTTGCTTTCAAAGCCTCTTCGTTGCCTTCCCTTAATATATTTGTGGACGAGAGGTATCATTTAAAACTCTGCAGGTTTGTGAATTGCAGTGCCCCTGAGCTCCATTTTTCAACTCGCTTTTTTGGGAGCTGGCCGCAAAAGCGCAGGATTGCTTCAGGCCCTCTTCTGGTTCTGGGGGGCAGGCTGAGCTTGTGCTTAATTCTTCTTCCTGATGGGAAAATAGAGTGACCTGTGCCTGTCCCAACACCTAGAGCTAGTCTCTCATTGGTTCCCCCTCTTCCCGTTCATCCTCAGGACAAATTGCAACCTGTACGGAACAGGAGGTTAAAGGTGCTGATTCTCCAAGGAGGGAGATGGCTAGTAAATCGGCTGGAATGGCGAACCCGAGCAAAGGAGATGAGAAATGAGGTGCGTTTTAGAAACCTTTCCCGATCACACGGTGTACCATCTTCTGGGTTTCTCATGCCTGTTTTCGATGTAGGAAGATGCCCTTGAACCTGGAGATTTGGGACCCATGGGATGGGTACCATGCAGTATTACTTGAAAGGGTCTGCGTTGGCTCACCCAACCTCACCGAACCTCTCAGCCCCAAGAGTGTCCACCCTTATGTATCAATCAGCTGTGGGTCTAGATATGGTCAATCCAGGTTGCATCACAGCCCCTGAACGAATTTTGGAAGAATTTCTCTCTCTTTCACTGTCTTTGTTTCACGGGTTTTGAAAAGTAATTTATTTTTATAATGGGGTTTAGCTGCTTTTCACGGCTGTGTTTATGCCGCTTTACACCCCCTTGACTCACTTACAGAGAGATATCAATACATAGGTTTGAAGATTCTTACTAGTCAGATATATTCTTGTGCGGTGAATAGGGGGTGTTGAGTCCAGTTCACTGAAAAAGGAATAGGTCTTGTCTCTTACATATTGGGTTTATGGAACGGTATCGGAGCTAATTTGAAACCCTTGTTTTATGCATCACCCCACCTCACCTTTCTCGTTCAGCAGCCATAGTGTGTTTTCTAAACGTGTGACTCTCTTCTGTTTTGTAATTCAGTTCAAGTGTAAAGGTTTTTACATTCCCTCTCTAAGTGATATCTTATAATAAGTGTCTTTTTCTGTGTGACTTATTTCACTTAGAATCGTCGTACCTAAATCCACTCATCGTGCTGCTACTAGCCTTATGACGTTGATTTCGTGGCTGAGTGATATTCCATTGTACATGAGGACCACAACTTCTTTATCCATTTTTCTCTTTCCTAGGATATTTAAGGTGTAATGAAGCGGGGGTTCTTGTCAACAGAGCAGCCCTAAACTTTGGGGTGCCTGTGTCTTGCTGATTTTTAGTTTTCCCAATTTATACGCCCATGAGTGGAAGTGCCCTATGCTCTCCAAGCTGTGTTTTTTAGATGTTTCAGGACACACCGTACACTTCTCCCGAGTGGCTGTTGGCAATTTACATCCCGCCCATCAGCGAAGCAAGGCTCCCATTTCTCCATGGCCGGTCGTGCAGTTCTGGTTTGGACACTTTTTTCCGCATGGCCCTTTTGCCCGCTGGGAAGCCAGACTTCTTTGGAGCGCTGATTGGCCTTTCCAGGTTGCTTGGTTGGCCAAAAAGGGCGTATGCGTTTTTTCCTGAGTATATTCAGGAAAAAACGCATACGCCCTTTTTGGCCAAGGGCATCATTGTCCACGTTTTGCCGCTTTTCATGTGCTTTCAAGGCGATTCGAATCTACCTCCTGAAATCTGTTTCCTGCAATTCTGCCTTGCTTTCAAAGCCTCTTCGTTGCCTTCCCTTAATATATTTGTGGACAAGAGGTATCATTTAAAACTCTGCAGTTTTGTGAATTGCAGTGCCCCTGAGCTCCATTTTTCAACTCGCTTTTTTGGGAGCTGGCCGCAAAAGCGCAGGATTGCTTCAGGCCCTCTTCTGGTTCTGGGGGGCAGGCTGAGCTTGTGCTTAATTCTTCTTCCTGATGGGAACATAGAGTGACCTGTGCCTGTCCCAACACCTAGAGCTAGTCTCTCATTGGTTCCCCCTCTTCCCGTTCATCCTCAGGACAAATTGCAACCTGTACGGAACAGGAGGTTAAAGGTGCTGATTCTCCAAGGAGGGAGATGGCTAGTAAATCGGCTGGAATGGCGAACCCGAGCAAAGGAGATGAGAAATGAGGTGCGTTTTAGAAACCTTTCCCGATCACGCGGTGTACCATCTTCTGGCTTTCTCATGCCTGTTTTCGATGTAGGAAGATGCCCTTGAACCTGGAGATTTGGGACCCATGGGATGGGTACCATGCAGTATTACTTGAAAGGGTCTGCGTTGGCTCACCCAACCTCACCGAACCTCTCAGCCCCAAGAGTGTCCACCCTTATGTCTCAATCAGCTGTGGGTCTAGATATGGTCAATCCAGGTTGCATCACAGCCCCTGAACGAATTTTGGAAGAATTTCTCTCTCTTTCACTGTCTTTGTTTCACAGGTTTTGAAAAGTAATTTATTTTTATAATGGGGTTTAGCTGCTTTTCACGGCTGTGTTTATGCCGCTTTACACCCCCTTGACTCACTTACAGAGAGATATCAATACATAGGTTTGAGGATTCTTACTAGTCAGATATATTCTTGTGCGGTGAATAGGGGGTGTTGAGTCCAGTTCACTGAAAAAGGAATAGGTCTTGTCTCTTACATATTGGGTTTATGGAACGGTATCGGAGCTAATTTGAAACCCTTGTTTTATGCATCACCCCACCTCACCTTTCCCGTTCAGCAGCCATAGTGTGTTTTCTAAACGTGTTACTCTCTTCTGTTTTGTAATTCAGTTCAAGTGTAGCGGTTTTTACATTCCCTCTCTAAGTGATATCTTATGATAAGTGTCTTTTTCTGTGTGACTTATTTCACTTAGAATCGTCGTACCTAAATCCACTCATCGTGCTGCTACTAGCCTTATGACGTTGATTTCATGGCTGAGTGATATTCCATTGTACATGAGGACCACAACTTCTTTATCCATTTTTCTCTTTCCTAGGATATTTAAGGTGTAATGAAGCGGGGGTTCTTGTCAACAGAGCAGCCCTAAACCTTGGGGTGCCTGTGTCTTGCTGATTTTTAGTTTTCCCAATTTATACGCCCATGAGTGGAAGTGCCCTATGCTCTCCAAGCTGTGTTTTTTAGATGTTTCAGGACACACCGTACACTTCTCCCGAGTGGCTGTTGGCAATTTACATCCCGCCCATCAGCGAAGCAAGGCTCCCATTTCTCCATGGCCAGTCGTGCAGTTCTGGTTTGGACACTTTTTTCCGCATGGCCCTTTTGCCCGCTGGGAAGCCAGACTTCTGTGGAGCGCTGATTGGCCTTTCCAGGTTGCTTGGTTGGCCAAAAAGGTCGTATGCGTTTTTTCCTGAATATATTCAGGAAAAAACGCATACGACCTTTTTGGCCAAGGGCATCATTGTCCACGTTTTGCCGCTTTTCATGTGCTTTCAAGGCGATTCGAATCTACCTCCTGAAATCTGTTTCCTGCAATTCTGCCTTGCTTTCAAAGGCTCTTCGTTGCCTACCCTTAATATATTTGTGGATGAGAGGTATCATTTAAAACTCTGCAGGTTTGTGAATTGCAGTGCCCCTGAGCTCCATTTTTCAACTCGCTTTTTTGGGAGCTGGCCGCAAAAGCGCAGGATTGCTTCAGGCCCTCTTCTGGTTCTGGGGGGCAGGCTGAGCTTGTGCTTAATTCTTCTTCCTGATGGGAAAATAGAGTGACCTGTGCCTGTCCCAAAACCTAGAGCTAGTCTCTCATTGGTTCCCCCTCTTCCCGTTCATCCTCAGGACAAATTGCAACCTGTACGGAACAGGAGGTTAAAGGTTCTGATTCTCCAAGGAGGGAGATGGCTAGTAAATCGGCTGGAATGGCGAACCCGAGCAAAGGAGATGAGAAATGAGGTGCGTTTTAGAAAACTTTCCCGATCACATGGTGTACCAACTTCTGGGTTTCTCATGCCTGATTTCCATGTAGGAAGATGCCCTTGAACCTGGAGATTTGGGACCCATGGGATGGGTACCATGCAGTATTACTTGAAAGGGTCTGCGTTGGCTCACCCAACCTCACCGAACCTCTCAGCCCCAAGAGTGTCCACCCTTATGTCTCAATCAGCTGTGGGTCTAGATATGGTCAATCCAGGTTGCATCACAGCCCCTGAACGAATTTTGGAAGAATTTCTCTCTCTTTCACTGTCTTTGTTTCACGGGTTATGAAAAGTAATTTATTTTTATAATGGGGTTTAGCTGCTTTTCACGGCTGTGTTTATGCTGCTTTACACCCCCTTGACTCACTTACAGAGAGATATCAATACATAGGTTTGAGGATTCTTAATAGTCAGATATATTCTTGTGCGGTGAATAGGGGGTGTTGAGTCCAGTTCACTGAAAAAGGAATAGGTCTTGTCTCTTACATATTGGGTTTATGGAACGGTATCTGAGCTAATTTGAAACCCTTGTTTTATTCATCACCCCACCTCACCATTCCCGTTCAGCAGCCATAGTGTGTTTTCTAAACGTGTGACTCTCTTCTGTTTTGTAATTCAGTTCAAGTGTAGCGGTTTTTACATTCCCTCTCTAAGTGATATCTTATGATAAGTATCTTTTTCTGTGTGACTTATTTCACTTAGAATCGTCGTACCTAAATCCACTCATCGTGCTGCTACTAGCCTTATGACGTTGATTTCATGGCTGAGTGATATTCCATTGTACATGAGGACCCCAACTTCTTTATCCATTTTTCTCTTTCCTAGGATATTTAAGGTGTAATGAAGCGGGGGTTCTTGTCAACAGAGCAGCCCTAAACTTTGGGGTGCCTGTGTCTTGCTGATTTTTAGTTTTCCCAATTTATACGCCCATGAGTGGAAGTGCCCTATGCTCTCCAAGCTGTGTTTTTTAGATGTTTCAGGACACACCGTACACTTCTCCCGAGTGGCTGTTGGCAATTTACATCCCGCCCATCAGCGAAGCAAGGCTCCCATTTCTCCATGGCCGGTCGTGCAGTTCTGGTTTGGACACTTTTTTCCGCATGGCCCTTTTGCCCGCTGGGAAGCGAGACTTCTTTGGAGCGCTGATTGGCCTTTCCAGGTTGCTTGGTTGGCCAAAAAGGGCGTATGCGTTTTTTCCTGAATATATTCAGGAAAAAACGCATACGCCCTTTTTGGCCAAGGGCATCATTGTCCACGTTTTGCCGCTTTTCATGTGCTTTCAAGGCGATTCGAATCTACCTCCTGAAATCTGTTTCCTGCAATTCTGCCTTGCTTTCAAAGCCTCTTCGTTGCCTTCACTTAATATATTTGTGGACGAGAGGTATCATTTAAAACTCTGCAGGTTTGTGAATTGCAGTGCCCCTGAGCTCCATTTTTCAACTCGCTTTTTTGGGAGCTGGCCGCAAAAACGCAGGATTGCTTCAGGCCCTCTTCTGGGTCTGGGGGGCAGGCTGAGCTTGTGCTTAATTCTTCTTCCTGATGGGAAAATAGAGTGACCTGTGCCTGTCCCAACACCTAGAGCTAGTCTCTCATTGGTTCCCCCTCTTCCCGTTCATCCTCAGGACAAATTGCAACCTGTACGGAACAGGAGGTTAAAGGTGCTGATTCTCCAAGGAGGGAGATGGCTAGTAAATCGGCTGGAATGGCGAACCCGAGCAAAGGAGATGAGAAATGAGGTGCGTTTTAGAAACCTTTCCCGATCACACGGTGTACCATCTTCTGGGTTTCTCATGCCTGTTTTCGATGTAGGAAGATGCCCTTGAACCTGGAGATTTGGGACCCATGGGATGGGTACCATGCAGTATTACTTGAAAGGGTCTGCGTTGGCTCACCCAACCTCACCGAACCTCTCAGCCCCAAGAGTGTCCACCCTTATGTCTCAATCAGCTGTGGGTCTAGATATGGTCAATCCAGGTTGCATCACAGCCCCTGAACGAATTTTGGAAGAATTTCTCTCTCTTTCACTGTCTTTGTTTCACGGGTTTTGAAAAGTAATTTATTTTTATAATGGGGTTTAGCTGCTTTTCACGGCTGTGTTTATGCCGCTTTACACCCCCTTGACTCACTTACAGAGAGATATCAATACATAGGTTTGAGGATTCTTACTAGTCAGATATATTCTTGTGCGGTGAATAGGGGGTGTTGAGTCCAGTTCACTGAAAAAGGAATAGGTCTTGTCTCTTACATATTGGGTTTATGGAACGGTATCGGAGCTAATTTGAAACCCTTGTTTTATGCATCACCCCACCTCACCTTTCCCGTTCAGCAGCCATAGTGTGTTTTCTAAACGTGTGACTCTCTTCTGTTTTGTAATTCAGTTCAAGTGTAGAGGTTTTTACATTCCCTCTCTAAGTGATATCTTATAATAAGTGTCTTTTTCTGTGTGTCTTATTTCACTTAGAATCGTCGTACCTAAATCCACTCATCGTGCTGCTACTAGCCTTATGACGTTGATTTCGTGGCTGAGTGATATTCCATTGTACATGAGGACCACAGCTTCCTTATCCATTTTTCTCTTTCCTAGGATATTTAAGGTGTAATGAAGCGGGGGTTCTTGTCAACAGAGCAGCCCTAAACTTTGGGGTGCCTGTGTCTTGCTGATTTTTAGTTTTCCCAATTTATACGCCCATGAGTGGAAGTGCCCTATGCTCTCCAAGCTGTGTTTTTTAGATGTTTCAGGACACACCGTACACTTCTCCCGAGTGGCTGTTGGCAATTTACATCCCGCCCATCAGCGAAGCAAGGCTCCCATTTCTCCATGGCCGGTCGTGCAGTTCTGGTTTGGACACTTTTTTCCGCATGGCCCTTTTGCCCGCTGGGAAGCCAAACTTCTTTGGAGCGCTGATTGGCCTTTCCAGGTTGCTTGGTTGGCCAAAAAGGGCGTATGCGTTTTTTCCTGAATATATTCAGGAAAAAACGCATACGACCTTTTTGGCCAAGGGCATCATTGTCCACGTTTTGCCGCTTTTCATGTGCTTTCAAGGCGATTCGAATCTACCTCCTGAAATCTGTTTCCTGCAATTCTGCCTTGCTTTCAAAGCCTCTTCGTTGCCTTCCCTTAATATATTTGTGGATGAGAGGTATCATTTAAAACTCTGCAGGTTTGTGAATTGCAGTGCCCCTGAGCTCCATTTTTCAACTCGCTTTTTTGGGAGCTGGCCGCAAAAGCGCAGGATTGCTTCAGGCCCTCTTCTGGTTCTGGGGGGCAGGCTGAGCTTGTGCTTAATTCTTCTTCCTGATGGGAAAATAGAGTGACCTGTGCCTGTCCCAAAACCTAGAGCTAGTCTCTCATTGGTTCCCCCTCTTCCCGTTCATCCTCAGGACAAATTGCAACCTGTACGGAACAGGAGGTTAAAGGTGCTGATTCTCCAAGGAAGGAGATGGATAGTAAATCGGCTGGAATGGCGAACCCGAGCAAAGGAGATGAGAAATGAGGTGCGTTTTAGAAAACTTTCCCGATCACATGGTGTACCAACTTCTGGGTTTCTCATGCCTGATTTCCATGTAGGAAGATGCCCTTGAACCTGGAGATTTGGGACCCATGGGATGGGTACCATGCAGTATTACTTGAAAGGGTCTGCGTTGGCTCACCCAACCTCACCGAACCTCTCAGCCCCAAGAGTGTCCACCCTTATGTCTCAATCAGCTGTGGGTCTAGATATGGTCAATCCAGGTTGCATCACAGCCCCTGAACGAATTTTGTAAGAATTTCTCTCTCTTTCACTGTCTTTGTTTCACGGGTTTTGAAAAGTAATTTATTTTTATAATGGGGTTTAGCTGCTTTTCACGGCTGTGTTTATGCCGCTTTACACCCCCTTGACTCACTTACAGAGAGATATCAATACATAGGTTTGAGGATTCTTACTAGTCAGATATATTCTTGTGCGGTGAATAGGGGGTGTTGAGTCCAGTTCACTGAAAAAGGAATAGGTCTTGTCTCTTACATATTGGGTTTATGGAACGGTATCTGAGCTAATTTGAAACCCTTGTTTTATTCATCACCCCACCTCACCATTCCCGTTCAGCAGCCATAGTGTGTTTTCTAAACGTGTGACTCTCTTCTGTTTTGTAATTCAGTTCAAGTGTAGCGGTTTTTACATTCCCTCTCTAAGTGATATCTTATGATAAGTATGTTTTTCTGTGTGACTTATTTCACTTAGAATCGTCGTACCTAAATCCACTCATCGTGCTGCTACTAGCCTTATGACGTTGATTTCATGGCTGAGTGATATTCCATTGTACATGAGGACCCCAACTTCTTTATCCATTTTTCTCTTTCCTAGGATATTTAAGGTGTAATGAAGCGGGGGTTCTTGTCAACAGAGCAGCCCTAAACTTTGGGGTGCCTGTGTCTTGCTGATTTTTAGTTTTCCCAATTTATACGCCCATGAGTGGAAGTGCCCTATGCTCTCCAAGCTGTGTTTTTTAGATGTTTCAGGACACACCGTACACTTCTCCCGAGTGGCTGTTGGCAATTTACATCCCGCCCATCAGCGAAGCAAGGCTCCCATTTCTCCATGGCCGGTCGTGCAGTTCTGGTTTGGACACTTTTTTCCGCATGGCCCTTTTGCCCGCTGGGAAGCGAAACTTCTTTGGAGCGCTGATTGGCCTTTCCAGGTTGCTTGGTTGTCCAAAAAGGGCGTATGCGTTTTTTCCTGAATATATTCAGGAAAAAACGCATACGCCCTTTTTGGCCAAGGGCATCATTGTCCACGTTTTGCCGCTTTTCATGTGCTTTCAAGGCGATTCGAATCTACCTCCTGAAATCTGTTTCCTGCAATTCTGCCTTGCTTTCAAAGCCTCTTCGTTGCCTTCCCTTAATATATTTGTGGACGAGAGGTATCGTTTAAAACTCTGCAGGTTTGTGAATTGCAGTGCCCCTGAGCTCCATTTTTCAACTCGCTTTTTTGGGAGCTGGCCGCAAAAGCGCAGGATTGCTTCAGGCCCTCTTCTGGTTCTGGGGGGCAGGCTGAGCTTGTGCTTAACTCTTCTTCCTGATGGGAAAATAGAGTGACCTGTGCCTGTCCCAACACCTAGAGCTAGTCTCTCATTGGTTCCCCCTCTTCCCGTTCATCCTCAGGACAAATTGCAACCTGTAAGGAACAGGAGGTTAAAGGTGCTGATTCTCCAAGGAGGGAGATGGCTAGTAAATCGGCTGGAATGGCGAACCCGAGCAAAGGAGATGAGAAATGAGGTGCGTTTTAGAAACCTTTCCCGATCACACGGTGTACCATCTTCTGGGTTTCTCATGCCTGTTTTCGATGTAGGAAGATGCCCTTGAACCTGGAGATTTGGGACCCATGGGATGGGTACCATGCAGTATTACTTGAAAGGGTCTGCGTTGGCTCACCCAACCTCACCGAACCTCTCAGCCCCAAGAGTGTCCACCCTTATGTCTCAATCAGCTGTGGGTCTAGATATGGTCAATCCAGGTTGCATCACAGCCCCTGAACGAATTTTGGAAGAATTTCTCTCTCTTTCACTGTCTTTGTTTCACGGGTTTTGAAAAGTAATTTATTTTTATAATGGGGTTTAGCTGCTTTTCACGGCTGTGTTTATGCCGCTTTACACCCCCTTGACTCACTTACAGAGAGATATCAATACATAGGTTTGAGGATTCTTACTAGTCAGATATATTCTTGTGCGGTGAATAGGGGGTGTTGAGTCCAGTTCACTGAAAAAGGAATAGGTCTTGTCTCTTACATATTGGGTTTATGGAACGGTATCGGAGCTAATTTGAAACCCTTGTTTTATGCATCACCCCACCTCACCTTTCCCGTTCAGCAGCCATAGTGTGTTTTCTAAACGTGTGACTCTGTTCTGTTTTGTAATTCAGTTCAAGTGTAGCGGTTTTTACATTCCCTCTCTAAGTGATATCTTATGATAAGTGTCTTTTTCTGTGTGACTTATTTCACTTAGAATCGTCGTACCTAAATCCACTCATCGTGCTGCTACTAGCCTTATGACGTTGATTTCGTGGCTGAGTGATATTCCATTGTACATGAGGACCCCAACTTCTTTATCCATTTTTCTCTTTCCTAGGATATTTAAGGTGTAATGAAGCGGGGGTTCTTGTCAACAGAGCAGCCCTAAACTTTGGGGTGCCTGTGTCTTGCTGATTTTTAGTTTTCCCAATTTATACGCCCATGAGTGGAAGTGCCCTATGCTCTCCAAGCTGTGTTTTTTAGATGTTTCAGGACACACCGTACACTTCTCCCGAGTGGCTGTTGGCAATTTACATCCCGCCCATCAGCGAAGCAAGGCTCCCATTTCTCCATGGCCGGTCGTGCAGTTCTGGTTTGGACACTTTTTTCCGCATGGCCCTTTTGCCCGCTGGGAAGCGAAACTACTTTGGAGCGCTGATTGGCCTTTCCAGGTTGCTTGGTTGGCCAAAAAGGGCGTATGCGTTTTTTCCTGAATATATTCAGGAAAAAACGCATACGCCCTTTTTGGCCAAGGGCATCATTGTCCACGTTTTGCCGCTTTTCATGTGCTTTCAAGGCGATTCGAATCTACCTCCTGAAATCTGTTTCCTGCAATTCTGCCTTGCTTTCAAAGTCTCTTTGTTGCCTTCCCTTAATATATTTGTGGACGAGAGGTATCGTTTAAAACTCTGCAGGTTTGTGAATTGCAGTGCCCCTGAGCTCCATTTTTCAACTCGCTTTTTTGGGAGCTGGCCGCAAAAGTGCAGGATTGCTTCAGGCCCTCTTCTGGTTCTGGGGGGCAGGCTGAGCTTGTGCTTAACTCTTCTTCCTGATGGGAAAATAGAGTGACCTGTGCCTGTCCCAACACCTAGAGCTAGTCTCTCATTGGTTCCCCCTCTTCCCGTTCATCCTCAGGACAAATTGCAACCTGTACGGAACAGGAGGTTAAAGGTGCTGATTCTCCAAGGAGGGAGATGGCTAGTAAATCGGCTGGAATGGCGAACCCGAGCAAAGGAGATGAGAAATGAGGTGCGTTTTAGAAACCTTTCCCGATCACACGGTGTACCATCTTCTGGGTTTCTCATGCCTCTTTTCGATGTAGGAAGATGCCCTTGAACCTGGAGATTTGGGACCCATGGGATGGGTACCATGCAGTATTACTTGAAAGGGTCTGCGTTGGCTCACCCAACCTCACCGAACCTCTCAGCCCCAAGAGTGTCCACCCTTATGTCTCAATCAGCAGTGGGTCTAGATATGGTCAATCCAGGTTGCATCACAGCCCCTGAACGAATTTTGGAAGAATTTCTCTCTCTTTCACTGTCTTTGTTTCACGGGTTTTGAAAAGTCATTTATTTTTATAATGGGGTTTAGCTGCTTTTCACGGCTGTGTTTATGCCGCTTTAAACCCCCTTGACTCACTTACAGAGAGATATCAATACATAGGTTTGAGGATTCTTACTAGTCAGATATATTCTTGTGCGGTGAATAGGGGGTGTTGAGTCCAGTTCACTGAAAAAGGAATAGGTCTTGTCTCTTACATATTGGGTTTATGGAACGGTATCGGAGCTAATTTGAAACCCTTGTTTTATGCATCACCCCACCTCACCTTTCCCGTTCAGCAGCCATAGTGTGTTTTCTAAACGTGTGACTCTGTTCTGTTTTGTAATTCAGTTCAAGTGTAGCGGTTTTTACATTCCCTCTCTAAGTGATATCTTATGATAAGTGTCTTTTTCTGTGTGACTTATTTCACTTAGAATCGTCGTACCTAAATCCACTCATCGTGCTGCTACTAGCCTTATGACGTTGATTTCGTGGCTGAGTGATATTCCATTGTACATGAGGACCCCAACTTCTTTATCCATTTTTCTCTTTCCTAGGATATTTAAGGTGTAATGAAGCGGGGGTTCTTGTCAACAGAGCAGCCCTAAACTTTGGGGTGCCTGTGTCTTGCTGATTTTTAGTTTTCCCAATTTATACGCCCATGAGTGGAAGTGCCCTATGCTCTCCAAGCTGTGTTTTTTAGATGTTTCAGGACACACCGTACACTTCTCCCGAGTGGCTGTTGGCAATTTACATCCCGCCCATCAGCGAAGCAAGGCTCCCAGTTCTCCATGGCCGGTCGTGCATTTCTGGTTTGGACACTTTTTTCCGCATGGCCCTTTTGCCCGCTGGGAAGCGAGACTTCTTTGGAGCGCTGATTGGCCTTTCCAGGTTGCTTGGTTAGCCAAAAAGGGCGTATGCGTTTTTCGCTGAATATATTCAGGAAAAAACGCATATGCCCTTTTTGGCAAAGGGCATCATTGTCCACGTTTTGCTGCTTTTCATGTGCTTTCAAGGCGATTCGAATCTACCTCCTGAAATCTGTTTCCTGCAATTCTGCCTTGCTTTCAAAGCCTCTTCGTTGCCTTCCCTTAATATATTTGTGGACGAGAGGTATCGTTTAAAACTCTGCAGGTTTGTGAATTGCAGTACCCCTGAGCTCCATTTTTCAACTCGCTTTTTTGGGAGCTGGCCGCAAAAGCGCAGGATTGCTTCAGGCCCTCTTCTGGTTCTGGGGGACAGGCTGAGCTTGTGCTTAATTCTTCTTCCTGATGGGAAAATAGAGTGACCTGTGCCTGTTCCAACACCTAGAGCTAGCCTCTCATTGGTTCCCCCTCTTCCCGTTCATCCTCAGGACAAATTGCAACCTGTACGGAACAGGAGGTTAAAGGTGCTGATTCTCCAAGGAGGGAGATGGCTAGTAAATCGGCTGGAATGGCGAACCCGAGCAAAGGAGATGAGAAATGAGGTGCGTTTTAGAAACCTTTCCCGATCACACGGTGTACCATCTTCTGGGTTTCTCATGCCTGATTTCCATGTAGGAAGATGCCCTTGAACCTGGAGATTTGGGACCCATGGGATGGGTACCATGCAGTATTACTTGAAAGGGTCTGCGTTGGCTCACCCAACCTCACCGAACCTCTCAGCCCCAAGAGTGTCCACCCTTATGTCTCAATCAGCTGTGGGTCTAGATATGGTCAATCCAGGTTGCATCACAGCCCCTGAACGAATTTTGGAAGAATTTCTCTCTCTTTCACTGTCTTTGTTTCACGGGTTTTGAAAAGTAATTTATTTTTATAATGGGGTTTAGCTGCTTTTCACGGCTGTGTTTATGCCGCTTTACACCCCCTTGACTCACTTACAGAGAGATATCAATACATAGGTTTGAGGATTCTTACTAGTCAGATATATTCTTGTGCGGTGAATAGGGGGTGTTGAGTCCAGTTCACTGAAAAAGGAATAGGTCTTGTCTCTTACATATTGGGTTTATGGAACGGTATCGGAGCTAATTTGAAACCCTTGTTTTATGCATCACCCCACCTCACCTTTCCCGTTCAGCAGCCATAGTGTGTTTTCTAAACGTGTGACTCTGTTCTGTTTTGTAATTCAGTTCAAGTGTAGCGGTTTTTACATTCCCTCTCTAAGTGATATCTTAGGATAAGTGTCTTTTTCTGTGTGACTTATTTCACTTAGAATTGTCGTACCTAAATCCACTCATCGTGCTGCTACTAGCCTTATGACGTTGATTTCGTGGCTGAGTGATATTCCATTGTACATGAGGACCCCAACTTCTTTATCCATTTTTCTCTTTCCTAGGATATTTAAGGTGTAATGAAGCGGGGGTTCTTGTCAACAGAGCAGCCCTAAACTTTGGGGTGCCTGTGTCTTGCTGATTTTTAGTTTTCCCAATTTATACGCCCATGAGTGGAAGTGCCCTATGCTCTCCAAGCTGTGTTTTTTAGATGTTTCAGGACACACCGTACACTTCTCCCGAGTGGCTGTTGGCAATTTACATCCCGCCCATCAGCGAAGCAAGGCTCCCAGTTCTCCATGGCCGGTCGTGCATTTCTGGTTTGGACACTTTTTTCCACATGGCCCTTTTGCCCGCTGGGAAGCGAGACTTCTTTGGAGCGCTGATTGGCCTTTCCAGGTTGCTTGGTTGGCCAAAAAGGGCGTATGCGTTTTTCCCTGAATATATTCAGGAAAAAACGCATATGCCCTTTTTGGCCAAGGGCATCATTGTCCACGTTTTGCCGCTTTTCATGTGCTTTCAAGGCGATTCGAATCTACCTCCTGAAATCTGTTTCCTGCAATTCTGCCTTGCTTTCAAAGCCTCTTCGTTGCCTTCCCTTAATATATTTGTGGACGAGAGGTATCGTTTAAAACTCTGCAGGTTTGTGAATTGCAGTGCCCCTGAGCTCCATTTTTCAACTCGCTTTTTTGGGAGCTGGCCGCAAAAGCGCAGGATTGCTTCAGGCCCTCTTCTGGTTCTGGGGGGCAGGCTGAGCTTGTGCTTAACTCTTCTTCCTGATGGGAAAATAGAGTGACCTGTGCCTGTCCCAACACCTAGAGCTAGCCTCTCATTGGTTCCCCCTCTTCCCGTTCAACCTCAGGACAAATTGCAACCTGTACGGAACAGGAGGTTAAAGGTGCTGATTCTCCAAGGAGGGAGATGGCTAGTAAATCGGCTGGAATGGGGAACCCGAGCAAAGGAGATGAGAAATGAGGTGCGTTTTAGAAACCTTTCCCGATCACACGGTGTACCATCTTCTGGGTTTCTCATGCCTGTTTTCAATGTAGGAAGATGCCCTTGAACCTGGAGATTTGGGACCCATGGGATGGGTACCATGCAGTATTACTTGAAAGGGTCTGCGTTGGCTCACCCAACCTCACCGAACCTCTCAGCCCCAAGAGTGTCCACCCTTATGTCTCAATCAGCTGTGGGTCTAGATATGGTCAATCCAGGTTGCATCACAGCCCCTGAACGAATTTTGGAAGAATTTCTCTCTCTTTCAGTGTCTTTGTTTCACGGGTTTTGAAAAGTAATTTATTTTTATAATGGGGTTTAGCTGCTTTTCACGGCTGTGTTTATGCCGCTTTACACCCCCTTGACTCATTTACAGAGAGATATCAATACATAGGTTTGAGGATTCTTACTAGTCAGATATATTCTTGTGCGGTGAATAGGGGGTGTTGAGTCCAGTTCACTGAAAAAGGAATAGGTCTTGTCTCTTACATATTGGGTTTATGGAACGGTATCGGAGCTAATTTGAAACCCTTGTTTTATGCATCACCCCACCTCACCTTTCCCGTTCAGCAGCCATAGTGTGTTTTCTAAACGTGTTACTCTCTTCTGTTTTGTAATTCAGTTCAAGTGTAGCGGTTTTTACATTCCCTCTCTAAGTGATATCTTATGATAAGTGTCTTTTTCTGTGTGACTTATTTCACTTAGAATCGTCGTACCTAAATCCACTCATCGTGCTGCTACTAGCCTTATGACGTTGATTACGTGGCTGAGTGATATTCCATTGTACATGAGGACCCCAACTTCTTTATCCATTTTTCTCTTTCCTAGGATATTTAAGGTGTAATGAAGTGGGGGTTCTTGTCAATAGAGCAGCCCTAAACTTTGGGGTGCCTGTGTCTTGCTGATTTTTAATTTTCCCAATTTATACGCCCATGAGTGGAAGTGCCCTATGCTCTCCAAGCTGTGTTTTTTAGATGTTTCAGGACACACCGTACACTTCTCCCGAGTGGCTGTTGGCAATTTACATCCCGCCCATCAGCGAAGCAAGGCTCCCATTTCTCCATGGCCGGTCGTGCATTTCTGGTTTGGACACTTTTTTCCGCATGGCCCTTTTGCCCGCTGGGAAGCGAGACTTCTTTGGAGCGCTGATTTGCCTTTCCAGGTTGCTTGGTTGGCCAAAAAGGGCGTATGCGTTTTTCCCTGAATATATTCAGGAAAAAACGCATATGCCCTTTTTGGCCAAGGGCATCATTGTCCACGTTTTGCTGCTTTTCATGTGCTTTCAAGGCGATTCGAATCTACCTCCTGAAATCTGTTTCCTGCAATTCTGCCTTGCTTTCAAAGCCTCTTCGTTGCCTTCCCTTAATATATTTGTGGACGAGAGGTATCGTTTAAAACTCTGCAGGTTTGTGAATTTCAGTACCCCTGAGCTCCATTTTTCAACTCGCTTTTTTGGGAGCTGGCCGCAAAAGCGCAGGATTGCTTCAGGCCCTCTTCTGGTTCTGGGGGACAGGCTGAGCTTGTGCTTAATTCTTCTTCCTGATGGGAAAATAGAGTGACCTGTGCCTGTCCCAACACCTAGAGCTAGCCTCTCATTGGTTCCCCCTCTTCCCGTTCATCCTCAGGACAAATTGCAACCTGTACGGAACAGGAGGTTAAAGGTGCTGATTCTCCAAGGAGGGAGATGGCTAGTAAATCGGCTGGAATGGCGAACCCGAGCAAAGGAGATGAGAAATGAGGTGCGTTTTAGAAAACTTTCCCGATCACACGGTGTACCATCTTCTGGGTTTCTCATGCCTGATTTCCATGTAGGAAGATGCCCTTGAACCTGGAGATTTGGGACCCATGGGATGGGTACCATGCAGTATTTCTTGAAAGGGTCTGCGTTGGCTCACCCAACCTCACCGAACCTCTCAGCCCCAAGAGTGTCCACCCTTATGTCTCAATCAGCTGTGGGTCTAGATATGGTCAATCCAGGTTGCATCACAGCCCCTGAACGAATTTTGGAAGAATTTCTCTCTCTTTCACTGTCTTTGTTTCACGGGTTTTGAAAAGTAATTTATTTTTATAATGGGGTTTAGCTGCTTTTCACGGCTGTGTTTATGCCGCTTTACACCCCCTTGACTCACTTACAGAGAGATATCAATACATAGGTTTGAGGATTCTTACTAGTCAGATATATTCTTCTGCGGTGAATAGGGGGTGTTGAGTCCAGTTCACTGAAAAAGGAATAGGTCTTGTCTCTTACATATTGGGTTTATGGAACGGTATCGGAGCTAATTTGAAACCCTTGTTTTATGCATCACCCCACCTCACCTTTCCCGTTCAGCAGCCATAGTGTGTTTCCTAAACGTGTGACTCTGTTCTGTTTTGCAATTCAGTTCATGTGTAGCGGTTTTTACATTCCCTCTATAAGTGATATTTTAGGATAAGTGTCTTTTTCTGTGTGACTTATTTCACTTAGAATCGTCGTACCTAAATCCACTCATCGTGCTGCTACTAGCCTTATGACGTTGATTTCATGGCTGAGTGATATTCCATTGTACATGAGGACCCCAACTTCTTTATCCATTTTTCTCTTTCCTAGGATATTTAAGGTGTAATGAAGTGGGGGTTCTTGTCAACAGAGCAGCCCTAAACTTTGGGGTGCCTGTGTCTTGCTGATTTTTAGTTTTCCCAATTTATACGCCCATGAGTGGAAGTCCCCTATGCTCTCCAAGCTGTGTTTTTTAGATGTTTCAGGACACACCGTACACTTCTCCCGAGTGGCTGTTGGCAATTTACATCCCGCCCATCAGCGAAGCAAGGCTCCCTTTTCTCCATGGCCGGTCGTGCATTTCTGGTTTGGACACTTTTTTCCGCATGGCCCTTTTGCCCACTGGGAAGCGAGACTTCTTTGCAGCGCTGATTGGCCTTTCCAGGTTGCTTGGTTGGCCAAAAAGGGCGTATGCGTTTTTTCCTGAATATATTCAGGAAAAAACGCATACGCCCTTTTTGGCCAAGGGCATCATTGTCCACGTTTTGCCGCTTTTCATGTGCTTTCAAGGCGATTTGAATCTACCTCCTGAAATCTGTTTCCTGCAATTCTGCCTTGCTTTCAAAGCCTCTTCGTTGCCTTCCCTTAATATATTTGTGGACGAGAGGTATCATTTAAAACTCTGCAGGTTTGTGAATTGCAGTGCCCCTGAGCTCCATTTTTCAACTCGCTTTTTTGGGAGCTGGCCGCAAAAGCGCAGGATTGCTTCAGGCCCTCTTCTGGTTCTGGGGGGCAGGCTGAGCTTGTGCTTAATTCTTCTTCCTGATGGGAAAATAGAGTGACCTGTGCCTGTCCCAACACCTAGAGCTAGTGTCTCATTGGTTCCCCCTCTTCCCGTTCATCCTCAGGACAAATTGCAACCTGTACGGAACAGGAGGTTAAAGGTGCTGATTCTCCAAGGAGGGAGATGGCTAGTAAATCGGCTGGAATGGCGAACCCGAGCAAAGGAGATGAGAAATGAGGTGCGTTTTAGAAACCTTTCCCGATCACACGGTGTACCATCTTCTGGGTTTCTCATGCCTGATTTCCATGTAGGAAGATGCCCTTGAACCTGGAGATTTGGGACCCATGGGATGGGTACCATGCAGTATTACTTGAAAGGGTCTGCGTTGGCTCACCCAACCTCACCGAACCTCTCAGCCCCAAGAGTGTCCACCCTTATGTCTCAATCAGCTGTGGGTCTAGATATGGTCAATCCAGGTTGCATCACAGCCCCTGAACGAATTTTGGAAGAATTTCTCTCTCTTTCACTGTCTTTGTTTCACGGGTTTTGAAAAGTAATTTATTTTTATAATGGGGTTTAGCTGCTTTTCACGGCTGTGTTTATGCCGCTTTACACCCCCTTGACTCACTTACAGAGAGATATCAATATATAGGTTTGAGGATTCTTACTAGTCAGATATATTCTTGTGCGGTGAATAGGGGGTGTTGAGTCCAGTTCACTGAAAAAGGAATAGGTCTTGTCTCTTACATATTGGGTTTATGGAACGGTATCGGAGCTAATTTGAAACCCTTGTTTTATGCATCACCCCACCTCACCTTTCCCGTTCAGCAGCCATAGTGTGTTTTCTAAACGTGTGACTCTGTTCTGTTTTGTAATTCAGTTCAAGTGTAGCGGTTTTTACATTCCCTCTCTAAGTGATATCTTATGATAAGTGTCTTTTTCTGTGTGACTTATTTCACTTAGAATCGTCCTACCTAAATCCACTCATCGTGCTGCTACTAGCCTTATGACGTTGATTTCATGGCTGAGTGATATTCCATTGTACATGAGGACCACAACTTCTTTATCCATTTTTCTCTTTCCTAGGATATTTAAGGTGTAATGAAGCGGGGGTTCTTGTCAACAGAGCAGCCCTAAACTTTGGGGTGCCTGTGTCTTGCTGATTTTTAGTTTTCCCAATTTATACGCCCATGAGTGGAAGTGCCCTATGCTCTCCAAGCTGTGTTTTTTAGATGTTTCAGGACACACCGTACACTTCTCCCGAGTGGCTGTTGGCAATTTACATCCCGCCCATCAGCGAAACAAGGCTCCCATTTCTCCATGGCCGGTCGTGCAGTTCTGGTTTGGACACTTTTTTCCGCATGTCCCTTTTGCCCGCTGGGAAGCCAGACTTCTTTGGAGCGCTGATTGGCCTTTCCAGGTTGCTTGGTTGGCCAAAAAGGGCGTATGCGTTTTTTCCTGAATATATTCAGGAAAAAACGCATACGCCCTTTTAGGCCAAGGGCATCATTGTCCACGTTTTGCCGCTTTTCATGTGCTTTCAAGGCGATTCGAATCTACCTCCTGAAATCTGTTTCCTGCAATTCTGCCTTGCTTTCAAAGCCTCTTCGTTGCCTTCCCTTAATATATTTGTGGACGAGAGGTATCATTTAAAACTCTGCAGGTTTGTGAATTGCAGTGCCCCTGAGCTCCATTTTTCAACTCGCTTTTTTGGGAGCTGGCCGCAAAAGCGCAGGATTGCTTCAGGCCCTCTTCTGGTTCTGGGGGGCAGGCTGAGCTTGTGCTTAATTCTTCTTCCTGATGGGAAAATAGAGTGACCTGTGCCTGTCCCAACACCTAGAGCTAGTGTCTCATTGGTTCCCCCTCTTCCCGTTCATCCTCAGGACAAATTGCAACCTGTACAGAACAGGAGGTTAAAGGTGCTGATTCTCCAAGGAGGGAGATGGCTAGTAAATCGGCTGGAATGGCGAACCCGAGCAAAGGAGATGAGAAATGAGGTGCGTTTTAGAAACCTTTCCCGATCACACGGTGTACCATCTTCTGGGTTTCTCATGCCTGATTTCCATGTAGGAAGATGCCCTTGAACCTGGAGATTTGGGACCCATGGGATGGGTACCATGCAGTATTACTTGAAAGGGTCTGCGTTGGCTCACCCAACCTCACCGAACCTCTCAGCCCCAAGAGTGTCCACCCTTATGTCTCAATCAGCTGTGGGTCTAGATATGGTCAATCCAGGTTGCATCACAGCCCCTGAACGAATTTTGGAAGAATTTCTCTCTCTTTCACTGTCTTTGTTTCACGGGTTTTGAAAAGTAATTTATTTTTATAATGGGGTTTAGCTGCTTTTCACGGCTGTGTTTATGCCGCTTTACACCCCCTTGACTCACTTACAGAGAGATATCAATACATAGGTTTGAGGATTCTTACTAGTCAGATATATTCTTGTGCGGTGAATAGGGGGTGTTGAGTCCATTTCACTGAAAAAGGAATAGGTCTTGTCTCTTACATATTGGGTTTATGGAACGGTATCGGAGCTAATTTGAAACCCTTGTTTTATGCATCACCCCACCTCACCTTTCCCGTTCAGCAGCCATAGTGTGTTTTCTAAACGTGTGACTCTGTTCTGTTTTGTAATTCAGTTCAAGTGTAGCGGTTTTTACATTCCCTCTCTAAGTGATATCTTATGATAAGTGTCTTTTTCTGTGTGACTTATTTCACTTAGAATCGTCCTACCTAAATCCACTCATCGTGCTGCTACTAGCCTTATGACGTTGATTTCATGGCTGAGTGATATTCCATTGTACATGAGGACCACAACTTCTTTATCCATTTTTCTCTTTCCTAGGATATTTAAGGTGTAATGAAGCGGGGGTTCTTGTCAACAGAGCAGCCCTAAACTTTGGGGTGCCTGTGTCTTGCTGATTTTTAGTTTTCCCAATTTATACGCCCATGAGTGGAAGTGCCCTATGCTCTCCAAGCTGTGTTTTTTAGATGTTTCAGGACACACCGTACACTTCTCCCGAGTGGCTGTTGGCAATTTACATCCCGCCCATCAGCGAAACAAGGCTCCCATTTCTCCATGGCCGGTCGTGCAGTTCTGGTTTGGACACTTTTTTCCGCATGTCCCTTTTGCCCGCTGGGAAGCCAGACTTCTTTGGAGCGCTGATTGGCCTTTCCAGGTTGCTTGGTTGGCCAAAAAGGGCGTATGCGTTTTTTCCTGAATATATTCAGGAAAAAACGCATACGCCCTTTTAGGCCAAGGGCATCATTGTCCACGTTTTGCCGCTTTTCATGTGCTTTCAAGGCGATTCGAATCTACCTCCTGAAATCTGTTTCCTGCAATTCTGCCTTGCTTTCAAAGCCTCTTCGTTGCCTTCCCTTAATATATTTGTGGACGAGAGGTATCATTGAAAACTCTGCAGGTTTGTGAATTGCAGTGCCCCTGAGCTCCATTTTTCAACTCGCTTTTTTGGGAGCTGGCCGCAAAAGCGCAGGATTGCTTCAGGCCCTCTTCTGGTTCTGGGGGGCAGGCTGAGCTTGTGCTTAATTCTTCTTCCTGATGGGAAAATAGAGTGACCTGTGCCTGTCCCAACACCTAGAGCTAGTGTCTCATTGGTTCCCCCTCTTCCCGTTCATCCTCAGGACAAATTGCAACCTGTACGGAACAGGAGGTTAAAGGTGCTGATTCTCCAAGGAGGGAGATGGCTAGTAAATCGGCTGGAATGGCGAACCCGAGCAAAGGAGATGAGAAATGAGGTGCGTTTTAGAAACCTTTCCCGATCACACGGTGTACCATCTTCTGGGTTTCTCATGCCTGATTTCCATGTAGGAAGATGCCCTTGAACCTGGAGATTTGGGACCCATGGGATGGGTACCATGCAGTATTACTTGAAAGGGTCTGCGTTGGCTCACCCAACCTCACCGAACCTCTCAGCCCCAAGAGTGTCCACCCTTATGTCTCAATCAGCTGTGGGTCTAGATATGGTCAATCCAGGTTGCATCACAGCCCCTGAACGAATTTTGGAAGAATTTCTCTCTCTTTCACTGTCTTTGTTTCACAGGTTTTGAAAAGTAATTTATTTTTATAATGGGGTTTAGCTGCTTTTCACGGCTGTGTTTATGCCACTTTACACCCCCTTGACTCACTTACAGAGAGATATCAATACATAGGTTTGAGGATTCTTACTAGTCAGATATATTCTTGTGCGGTGAATAGGGGGTGTTGAGTCCAGTTCACTGAAAAAGGAATAGGTCTTGTCTCTTACATATTGGGTTTATGGAACGGTATCGGAGCTAATTTGAAACCCTTGTTTTATGCATCACCCCACCTCACCTTTCCCGTTCAGCAGCCATAGTGTGTTTTCTAAACGTGTGACTCTGTTCTGTTTTGTAATTCAGTTCAAGTGTAGCGGTTTTTACATTCCCTCTCTAAGTGATATCTTATGATAAGTGTCTTTTTCTGTGTGACTTATTTCACTTAGAATCGTCCTACCTAAATCCACTCATCGTGCTGCTACTAGCCTTATGACGTTGATTTCATGGCTGAGTGATATTCCATTGTACATGAGGACCACAACTTCTTTATCCATTTTTCTCTTTCCTAGGATATTTAAGGTGTAATGAAGCGGGGGTTCTTGTCAACAGAGCAGCCCTAAACTTTGGGGTGCCTGTGTCTTGCTGATTTTTAGTTTTCCCAATTTATACGCCCATGAGTGGAAGTGCCCTATGCTCTCCAAGCTGTGTTTTTTAGATGTTTCAGGACACACCGTACACTTCTCCCGAGTGGCTGTTGGCAATTTACATCCCGCCCATCAGCGAAACAAGGCTCCCATTTCTCCATGCCCGGTCGTGCAGTTCTGGTTTAGACACTTTTTTCCGCATGTCCCTTTTGCCCGCTGGGAAGCCAGACTTCTTTGGAGCGCTGATTGGCCTTTCCAGGTTGCTTGGTTGGCCAAAAAGGGCGTATGCGTTTTTTCCTGAATATATTCAGGAAAAAACGCATACGCCCTTTTAGGCCAAGGGCATCATTGTCCACGTTTTGCCGCTTTTCATGTGCTTTCAAGGCGATTCGAATCTACCTCCTGAAATCTGTTTCCTGCAATTCTGCCTTGCTTTCAAAGCCTCTTCGTTGCCTTCCCTTAATATATTTGTGGACGAGAGGTATCATTTAAAACTCTGCAGGTTTGTGAATTGCAGTGCCCCTGAGCTCCATTTTTCAACTCGCTTTTTTGGGAGCTGGCCGCAAAAGCGCAGGATTGCTTCAGGCCCTCTTCTGGTTCTGGGGGGCAGGCTGAGCTTGTGCTTAATTCTTCTTCCTGATGGGAAAATAGAGTGACCTGTGCCTGTCCCAACACCTAGAGCTAGTCTCTCAATGGTTCCCCCTCTTCCCGTTCATCCTCAGGACAAATTGCAACCTGTACGGAACAGGAGGTTAAAGGTGCTGATTCTCCAAGGAGGGAGATGGCTAGTAAATCGGCTGGAATGGCGAACCCGAGCAAAGGAGATGAGAAATGAGGTGCGTTTTAGAAACCTTTCCCGATCACATGGTGTACCATCTTCTGGGTTTCTCATGCCTGATTTCCATGTAGGAAGATGCCCTTGAACCTGGTGATTTGGGACCCATGGGATGGGTACCATGCAGTATTACTTGAAAGGGTCTGCGTTGGCTCACCCAACCTCACCGAACCTCTCAGCCCCAAGAGTGTCCACCCTTATGTCTCAATCAGCTGTGGGTCTAGATATGGTCAATCCAGGTTGCATCACAGCCCCTGAACGAATTTTGGAAGAATTTCTCTCTCTTTCACTGCCTTTGTTTCACGGGTTTTGAAAAGTAATTTATTTTTATAATGGGGTTTAGCTGCTTTTCACGGCTGTGTTTATGCCGCTTTACACCCCCTTGACTCACTTACAGAGAGATATCAATACATAGGTTTGAGAATTCTTACTAGTCAGATATATTCTTCTGCGGTGAATAGGGGGTGTTGAGTCCAGTTCACTGAAAAAGGAATAGGTCTTGTCTCTTACATATTGGGTTTATGGAACGTTATCGGAGCTAATTTGAAACCCTTGTTTTATGCATCACCCCACCTCACCTTTCCCGTTCAGCAGCCATAGTGTGTTTTCTAAACGTGTGACTCTGTTCTGTTTTGTAATTCAGTTCAAGTGTAGCGGTTTTTACATTCCCTCTCTAAGTGATATCTTATGATAAGTGTCTTTTTCTGTGTGACTTATTTCACTTAGAATCGTCGTACCTAAATCCACTCATCGTGCTGCTACTAGCCTTATGACGTTGATTTCATGGCTGAGTGATATTCCATTGTACATGAAGACCCCAACTTCTTTATCCATTTTTCTCTTTCCTAGGATATTTAAGGTGTAATGAAGCGGGGGTTCTTGTCAACAGAGCAGCCCTAAACTTTGGGGTGCCTGTGTCTTGCTGATTTTTAGTTTTCCCAATTTATACGCCCATGAGTGGAAGTGCCCTATGCTCTCCAAGCTGTGTTTTTTAGATGTTTCAGGACACACCGTACACTTCTCCCGAGTGGCTGTTGGCAATTTACATCCCGCCCATCAGCGAAGCAAGGCTCCCATTTCTCCATGGCCGGTCGTGCAGTTCTGGTTTGGACACTTTTTTCCGCATGGCCCTTTTGCCCGCTGGGAAGCCAGACTTCTTTGGAGCGCTGATTGGCCTTTCCAGGTTGCTTGGTTGGCCAAAAAGGGCGTATGCGTTTTTTCCTGAATATATTCAGGAAAAAACGCATACGCCCTTTTAGGCCAAGGGCATCATTGTCCACGTTTTGCCGCTTTTCATGTGCTTTCAAGGCGATTCGAATCTACCTCCTGAAATCTGTTTCCTGCAATTCTGCCTTGCTTTCAAAGCCTCTTCGTTGCCTTCCCTTAATATATTTGTGGACGAGAGGTATCATTTAAATCTCTGCAGGTTTGTGAATTGCAGTGCCCCTGAGCTCCATTTTTCAACTCGCTTTTTTGGGAGTTGGCCGCAAAAGCGCAGGATTGCTTCAGGCCCTCTTCTGGTTCTGGGGGGCAGGCTGAGCTTGTGCTTAATTCTTCTTCCTGATGGGAAAATAGAGTGACCTGTGCCTGTCCCAACACCTAGAGCTAGTCTCTCATTGGTTCCCCCTTTTCCCGTTCATCCTCAGGACAAATTGCAACCTGTACGGAACAGGAGGTTAAAGGTGCTGATTCTCCAAGGAGGGAGATGGCTAGTAAATCGGCTGGAATGGCGAACCCGAGCAAAGGAGATGAGAAATGAGGTGCGTTTTAGAAACCTTTCCCGATCACATGGTGTACCATCTTCTGGGTTTCTCATGCCTGATTTCCATGTAGGAAGATGCCCTTGAACCTGGTGATTTGGGACCCATGGGATGGGTACCATGCAGTATTACTTGAAAGGGTCTGCGTTGGCTCACCCAACCTCACCGAACCTCTCAGCCCCAAGAGTGTCCACCCTTATGTCTCAATCAGCTGTGGGTCTAGATATGGTCAATCCAGGTTGCATCACAGACCCTGAACGAATTTTGGAAGAATTTCTCTCTCTTTCACTGTCTTTGTTTCACGGGTTTTGAAAAGTAATTTATTTTTATAATGGGGTTTAGCTGCTTTTCACGGCTGTGTTTATGCCGCTTTACACCCCCTTGACTCACTTACAGAGAGATATCAATACCTAGGTTTGAGGATTCTTACTAGTCAGATATATTCTTCTGCGGTGAATAGGGGGTGTTGAGTCCAGTTCACTGAAAAAGGAATAGGTCTTGTCTCTTACATATTGGGTTTATGGAACGGTATCGGAGCTAATTTGAAACCCTTGTTTTATGCATCACCCCACCTCACCTTTCCCGTTCAGCAGCCATAGTGTGTTTTCTAAACGTGTGACTCTGTTCTGTTTTGTAATTCAGTTCAAGTGTAGCGGTTTTTACATTCCCTCTCTAAGTGATATCTTAGGATAAGTGTCTTTTTCTGTGTGACTTATTTCACTTAGAATCGTCGTACCTAAATCCACTCATCGTGCTGCTACTAGCCTTATGACGTTGATTTCATGGCTGAGTGATATTCCATTGTACATGAGGACCACAACTTCTTTATCCATTTTTCTCTTTCCTAGGATATTTAAGGTGTAATGAAGCGGGGGTTCTTGTCAACAGAGCAGCCCTAAACTTTGGGGTGCCTGTGTCTTGCTGATTTTTAGTTTTCCCAATTTATACGCCCATGAGTGGAAGTGCCCTATGCTCTCCAAGCTGTGTTTTTTAGATGTTTCAGGACACACCGTACACTTCTCCCGAGTGGCTGTTGGCAATTTACATCCCGCCCATCAGCGAAGCAAGGCTCCCATTTCTCCATGGCCGGTCGTGCAGTTCTGGTTTGGACACTTTTTTCCGCATGGCCCTTTTGCCCGCTGGGAAGCCAGACTTCTTTGGAGCGCTGATTGGCCTTTCCAGGTTGCTTGGTTGGCCAAAAAGGGCGTATGCGTTTTTTCCTGAATATATTCAGGAAAAAACGCATACGCCCTTTTAGGCCAAGGGCATCATTGTCCACGTTTTGCCGCTTTTCATGTGCTTTCAAGGCGATTCGAATCTACCTCCTGAAATCTGTTTCCTGCAATTCTGCCTTGCTTTCAAAGCCTCTTCGTTGCCTTCCCTTAATATATTTGTGGATGAGAGGTATCATTTAAAACTCTGCAGGTTTGTGAATTGCAGTGCCCCTGAGCTCCATTTTTCAACTCGCTTTTTTGGGATCTGGCCGCAAAAGCGCAGGATTGCTTCAGTCCCTCTTCTGGTTCTGGGGGGCAGGCTGAGCTTGTGCTTAATTCTTCTTCCTGATGGGAAAATAGAGTGACCTGTGCCTGTCCCAACACCTAGAGCTAGTCTCTCATTGGTTCCCCCTCTTCCCGTTCATCCTCAGGACAAATTGCAACCTGTACGGAACAGGAGGTTAAAGGTGCTGATTCTCCAAGGAGGGAGATGGCTAGTAAATCAGCTGGAATGGCGAACCCGAGCAAAGGAGATGAGAAATGAGGTGCGTTTTAGAAACCTTTCCCGATCACATGGTGTACCATCTTCTGGGTTTCTCATGCCTGATTTCCATGTAGGAAGATGCCCTTGAACCTGGAGATTTGGGACCCATGGGATGGGTACCATGCAGTATTACTTGAAAGGGTCTGCGTTGGCTCACCCAACCTCACCGAACCTCTCAGCCCCAAGAGTGTCCACCCTTATGTCTCAATCAGCTGTGGGTCTAGATATGGTCAATCCAGGTTGCATCACAGCCCCTGAACGAATTTTGGAAGAATTTCTCTCTCTTTCACTGTCTTTGTTTCACGGGTTTTGAAAAGTAATTTATTTTTATAATGGGGTTTAGCTGCTTTTCACGGCTGTGTTTATGCCGCTTTACACCCCCTTGACTCACTTACAGAGAGATATCAATACATAGGTTTGAGGATTCTTACTAGTCAGATATATTCTTCTGCGGTGAATAGGGGGTGTTGAGTCCAGTTCACTGAAAAAGGAATAGGTCTTGTCTCTTACATATTGGGTTTATGGAACGTTATCGGAGCTAATTTGAAACCCTTGTTTTATGCATCACCCCACCTCACCTTTCCCGTTCAGCAGCCATAGTGTGTTTTCTAAACGTGTGACTCTGTTCTGTTTTGTAATTCAGTTCAAGTGTAGCGGTTTTTACATTCCCTCTCTAAGTGATATCTTATGATAAGTGTCTTTTTCTGTGTGACTTATTTCACTTAGAATCGTCGTACCTAAATCCACTCATCGTGCTGCTACTAGCCTTATGACGTTGATTTCATGGCTGAGTGATATTCCATTGTACATGAAGACCCCAACTTCTTTATCCATTTTTCTCTTTCCTAGGATATTTAAGGTGTAATGAAGCGGGGGTTCTTGTCAACAGAGCAGCCCTAAACTTTGGGGTGCCTGTGTCTTGCTGATTTTTAGTTTTCCCAATTTATACGCCCATGAGTGGAAGTGCCCTATGCTCTCCAAGCTGTGTTTTTTAGATGTTTCAGGACACACCGTACACTTCTCCCGAGTGGCTGTTGGCAATTTACATCCCGCCCATCAGCGAAGCAAGGCTCCCATTTCTCCATGGCCGGTCGTGCAGTTCTGGTTTGGACACTTTTTTCCGCATGGCCCTTTTGCCCGCTGGGAAGCCAGACTTCTTTGGAGCGCTGATTGGCCTTTCCAGGTTGCTTGGTTGGCCAAAAAGGGCGTATGCGTTTTTTCCTGAATATATTCAGGAAAAAACGCATACGCCCTTTTAGGCCAAGGGCATCATTGTCCACGTTTTGCCGCTTTTCATGTGCTTTCAAGGCGATTCGAATCTACCTCCTGAAATCTGTTTCCTGCAATTCTGCCTTGCTTTCAAAGCCTCTTCGTTGCCTTCCCTTAATATATTTGTGGACGAGAGGTATCATTTAAAACTCTGCAGGTTTGTGAATTGCAGTGCCCCTGAGCTCCATTTTTCAACTCGCTTTTTTGGGAGTTGGCCGCAAAAGCGCAGGATTGCTTCAGGCCCTCTTCTGGTTCTGGGGGGCAGGCTGAGCTTGTGCTTAATTCTTCTTCCTGATGGGAAAATAGAGTGACCTGTGCCTGTCCCAACACCTAGAGCTAGTCTCTCATTGGTTCCCCCTCTTCCCGTTCATCCTCAGGACAAATTGCAACCTGTACGGAACAGGAGGTTAAAGGTGCTGATTCTCCAAGGAGGGAGATGGCTAGTAAATCGGCTGGAATGGCGAACCCGAGCAAAGGAGATGAGAAATGAGGTGCGTTTTAGAAACCTTTCCCGATCACATGGTGTACCATCTTCTGGGTTTCTCATGCCTGATTTCCATGTAGGAAGATGCCCTTGAACCTGGTGATTTGGGACCCATGGGATGGGTACCATGCAGTATTACTTGAAAGGGTCTGCGTTGGCTCACCCAACCTCACCGAACCTCTCAGCCCCAAGAGTGTCCACCCTTATGTCTCAATCAGCTGTGGGTCTAGATATGGTCAATCCAGGTTGCATCACAGCCCCTGAACGAATTTTGGAAGAATTTCTCTCTCTTTCACTGTCTTTGTTTCACGGGTTTTGAAAAGTAATTTATTTTTATAATGGGGTTTAGCTGCTTTTCACGGCTGTGTTTATGCCGCTTTACACCCCCTTGACTCACTTACAGAGAGATATCAATACCTAGGTTTGAGGATTCTTACTAGTCAGATATATTCTTCTGCGGTGAATAGGGGGTGTTGAGTCCAGTTCACTGAAAAAGGAATAGGTCTTGTCTCTTACATATTGGGTTTATGGAACGGTATCGGAGCTAATTTGAAACCCTTGTTTTATGCATCACCCCACCTCACCTTTCCCGTTCAGCAGCCATAGTGTGTTTTCTAAACGTGTGACTCTGTTCTGTTTTGTAATTCAGTTCAAGTGTAGCGGTTTTTACATTCCCTCTCTAAGTGATATCTTAGGATAAGTGTCTTTTTCTGTGTGACTTATTTCACTTAGAATCGTCGTACCTAAATCCACTCATCGTGCTGCTACTAGCCTTATGACGTTGATTTCATGGCTGAGTGATATTCCATTGTACATGAGGACCACAACTTCTTTATCCATTTTTCTCTTTCCTAGGATATTTAAGGTGTAATGAAGCGGGGGTTCTTGTCAACAGAGCAGCCCTAAACTTTGGGGTGCCTGTGTCTTGCTGATTTTTAGTTTTCCCAATTTATACGCCCATGAGTGGAAGTGCCCTATGCTCTCCAAGCTGTGTTTTTTAGATGTTTCAGGACACACCGTACACTTCTCCCGACTGGCTGTTGGCAATTTACATCCCGCCCATCAGCGAAGCAAGGCTCCCATTTCTCCATGGCCGGTCGTGCAGTTCTGGTTTGGACACTTTTTTCCGCATGGCCCTTTTGCCCGCTGGGAAGCCAGACTTCTTTGGAGCGCTGATTGGCCTTTCCAGGTTGCTTGGTTGGCCAAAAAGGGCGTATGCGTTTTTTCCTGAATATATTCAGGAAAAAACGCATACGCCCTTTTAGGCCAAGGGCATCATTGTCCACGTTTTGCCGCTTTTCATGTGCTTTCAGGGCGATTCGAATCTACCTCCTGAAATCTGTTTCCTGCAATTCTGCCTTGCTTTCAAAGCCTCTTCGTTGCCTTCCCTTAATATATTTGTGGATGAGAGGTATCATTTAAAACTCTGCAGGTTTGTGAATTGCAGTGCCCCTGAGCTCCATTTTTCAACTCGCTTTTTTGGGATCTGGCCGCAAAAGCGCAGGATTGCTTCAGTCCCTCTTCTGGTTCTGGGGGGCAGGCTGAGCTTGTGCTTAATTCTTCTTCCTGATGGGAAAATAGAGTGACCTGTGCCTGTCCCAACACCTAGAGCTAGTCTCTCATTGGTTCCCCCTCTTCCCGTTCATCCTCAGGACAAATTGCAACCTGTACGGAACAGGAGGTTAAAGGTGCTGATTCTCCAAGGAGGGAGATGGCTAGTAAATCAGCTGGAATGGCGAACCCGAGCAAAGGAGATGAGAAATGAGGTGCGTTTTAGAAACCTTTCCCTATCACATGGTGTACCATCTTCTGGGTTTCTCATGCCTGATTTCCATGTAGGAAGATGCCCTTGAACCTGGAGATTTGGGACCCATGGGATGGGTACCATGCAGTATTACTTGAAAGGGTCTGCGTTGGCTCACCCAACCTCACCGAACCTCTCAGCCCCAAGAGTGTCCACCCTTATGTCTCAATCAGCTGTGGGTCTAGATATGATCAATCCAGGTTGCATCACAGCCCCTGAACGAATTTTGTAAGAATTTCTCTCTCTTTCACTGTCTTTGTTTCACGGGTTTTGAAAAGTAATTTATTTTTATAATGGGGTTTAGCTGCTTTTCACGGCTGTGTTTATGCCGCTTTACAGCCCCTTGACTCACTTACAGAGAGATATCAATACATAGGTTTGAGGATTCTTACTAGTCAGATATATTCTTGTGCGGTGAATAGGGGGTGTTGAGTCCAGTTCACTGAAAAAGGAATAGGTCTTGTCTCTTACATATTGGGTTTATGGAACGGTATCGGAGCTAATTTGAAACCCTTGTTTTATGCATCACCCCACCTCACCTTTCCCGTTCAGCAGCCATAGTGTGTTTTCTAAACGTGTGACTCTCTTCTGTTTTGTAATTCAGTTCAAGTGTAGCAGTTTTTACATTCCCTCTCTAAGTGATATCTTATGATAAGTGTCTTTTTCTGTGTGACTTATTTCACTTAGAATCGTCCTACCTAAATCCACTCATCGTGCTGCTACTAGCCTTATGACGTTGATTTCATGGCTGAGTGATATTCCATTGTACATGAGGACCACAACTTCTTTATCCATTTTTCTCTTTCCTAGGATATTTAAGGTGTAATGAAGCGGGGGTTCTTGTCAACAGAGCAGCCCTAAACTTTGGGGTGCCTGTGTCTTGCTGATTTTTAGTTTTCCCAATTTATACGCCCATGAGTGGAAGTGCCCTATGCTCTCCAAGCTGTGTTTTTTAGATGTTTCAGGACACACCGTACACTTCTCCCGAGTGGCTGTTGGCAATTTACATCCCGCCCATCAGCGAAACAAGGCTCCCATTTCTCCATGGCCGGTCGTGCAGTTCTGGTTTGGACACTTTTTTCCGCATGTCCCTTTTGCCCGCTGGGAAGCCAGACTTCTTTGGAGCGCTGATTGGCCTTTCCAGGTTGCTTGGTTGGACAAAAAGGGCGTATGCGTTTTTTCCTGAATATATTCAGGAAAAAACGCATACGCCCTTTTAGGCCAAGGGCATCATTGTCCACGATTTGCCGCTTTTCATGTGCTTTCAAGGCGATTCGAATCTACCTCCTGAAATCTGTTTCCTGCAATTCTGCCTTGCTTTCAAAGCCTCTTCGTTGCCTTCCCTTAATATATTTGTGGACGAGAGGTATCATTTAAAACTCTGCAGGTTTGTGAATTGCAGTGCCCCTGAGCTCCATTTTTCAACTCACTTTTTTGGGAGCTGGCCGCAAAAGCGCAGGATTGCTTCAGGCCCTCTTCTGGTTCTGGGGGGCAGGCTGAGCTTGTGCTTAATTCTTCTTCCTGATGGGAAAATAGAGTGACCTGTGCCTGTCCCAACACCTAGAGCTAGTCTCTCAATGGTTCCCCCTCTTCCCGTTCATCCTCAGGACAAATTGCAACCTGTACGGAACAGGAGGTTAAAGGTGCTGATTCTCCAAGGAGGGAGATGGCTAGTAAATCGGCTGGAATGGCGAACCCGAGCAAAGGAGATGAGAAATGAGGTGCGTTTTAGAAACCTTTCCCGATCACATGGTGTACCATCTTCTGGGTTTCTCATGCCTGATTTCCATGTAGGAAGATGCCCTTGAACCTGGTGATTTGGGACCCATGGGATGGGTACCATGCAGTATTACTTGAAAGGGTCTGCGTTGGCTCACCCAACCTCACCGAACCTCTCAGCCCCAAGAGTGTCCACCCTTATGTCTCAATCAGCTGTGGGTCTAGATATGGTCAATCCAGGTTGCATCACAGCCCCTGAACGAATTTTGGAAGAATTTCTCTCTCTTTCACTGTCTTTGTTTCACGGGTTTTGAAAAGTAATTTATTTTTATAATGGGGTTTAGCTGCTTTTCACGGCTGTGTTTATGCCGCTTTACACCCCCTTGACTCACTTACAGAGAGATATCAATACATAGGTTTGAGGATTCTTACTAGTCAGATATATTCTTCTGCGGTGAATAGGGGGTGTTGAGTCCAGTTCACTGAAAAAGGAATAGGTCTTGTCTCTTACATATTGGGTTTATGGAACGGTATCGGAGCTAATTTGAAACCCTTGTTTTATGCATCACCCCACCTCACCTTTCCCGTTCAGCAGCCATAGTGTGTTTTCTAAATGTGTGACTCTGTTCTGTTTTGTAATTCAGTTCAAGTGTAGCGGTTTTTACATTCCCTCTCTAAGTGATATCTTATGATAAGTGTCTTTTTCTGTGTGACTTATTTCACTTAGAATCGTCGTACCTAAATCCACTCATCGTGCTGCTACTAGCCTTATGACGTTGATTTCGTGGCTGAGTGATATTCCATTGTACATGAGGACCCCAACTTCTTTATCCATTTTTCTCTTTCCTAGGATATTTAAGGTGTAATGAAGCGGGGGTTCTTGTCAACAGAGCAGCCCTAAACTTTGGGGTGCCTGTGTCTTGCTGATTTTTAGTTTTCCCAATTTATACGCCCATGAGTGGAAGTGCCCTATGCTCTCCAAGCTGTGTTTTTTAGATGTTTCAGGACACACCGTACACTTCTCCCGAGTGGCTGTTGGCAATTTACATCCCGCCCATCAGCGAAGCAAGGCTCCCATTTCTCCATGGCCGGTCGTGCAGTTCTGGTTTGGACACTTTTTTCCGCATGGCCCTTTTGCCCGCTGGGAAGCCAGACTTCTTTGGAGCGCTGATTGGCCTTTCCAGGTTGCTTGGTTGGCCAAAAAGGGCGTATGCGTTTTTTCCTGAATATATTCAGGAAAAAACGCATACGCCCTTTTTGGCCAAGGGCATCATTGTCCACGTTTTGCCGCTTTTCATGTGCTTTCAAGGCGATTCGAATCTACCTCCTGAAATCTGTTTCCTGCAATTCTGCCTTGCTTTCAAAGCCTCTTCGTTGCCTTCCCTTAATATATTTGTGGACGAGAGGTATCATTTAAAACTCTGCAGGTTTGTGAATTGCAGTGCCCCTGAGCTCCATTTTTCAACTCGCTTTTTTGGGAGTTGGCCGCAAAAGCGCAGGATTGCTTCAGTCCCTCTTCTGGTTCTGGGGGGCAGGCTGAGCTTGTGCTTAATTCTTCTTCCTGATGGGAAAATAGAGTGACCTGTGCCTGTCCCAACACCTAGAGCTAGTCTCTCATTGGTTCCCCCTCTTCCCGTTCATCCTCAGGACAAATTGCAACCTGTACGGAACAGGAGGTTAAAGGTGCTGATTCTCCAAGGAGGGAGATGGCTAGTAAATCAGCTGGAATGGCGAACCCGAGCAAAGGAGATGAGAAATGAGGTGCGTTTTAGAAACCTTTCCCTATCACATGGTGTACCATCTTCTGGGTTTCTCATGCCTGATTTCCATGTAGGAAGATGCCCTTGAACCTGGAGATTTGGGACCCATGGGATGGGTACCATGCAGTATTACTTGAAAGGGTCTGCGTTGGCTCACCCAACCTCACCGAACCTCTCAGCCCCAAGAGTGTCCACCCTTATGTCTCAATCAGCTGTGGGTCTAGATATGATCAATCCAGGTTGCATCACAGCCCCTGAACGAATTTTGTAAGAATTTCTCTCTCTTTCACTGTCTTTGTTTCACGGGTTTTGAAAAGTAATTTATTTTTATAATGGGGTTTAGCTGCTTTTCACGGCTGTGTTTATGCCGCTTTACAGCCCCTTGACTCACTTACAGAGAGATATCAATACATAGGTTTGAGGATTCTTACTAGTCAGATATATTCTTGTGCGGTGAATAGGGGGTGTTGAGTCCAGTTCACTGAAAAAGGAATAGGTCTTGTCTCTTACATATTGGGTTTATGGAACGGTATCGGAGCTAATTTGAAACCCTTGTTTTATGCATCACCCCACCTCACCTTTCCCGTTCAGCAGCCATAGTGTGTTTTCTAAACGTGTGACTCTCTTCTGTTTTGTAATTCAGTTCAAGTGTAGCAGTTTTTACATTCCCTCTCTAAGTGATATCTTATGATAAGTGTCTTTTTCTGTGTGACTTATTTCACTTAGAATCGTCCTACCTAAATCCACTCATCGTGCTGCTACTAGCCTTATGACGTTGATTTCATGGCTGAGTGATATTCCATTGTACATGAGGACCACAACTTCTTTATCCATTTTTCTCTTTCCTAGGATATTTAAGGTGTAATGAAGCGGGGGTTCTTGTCAACAGAGCAGCCCTAAACTTTGGGGTGCCTGTGTCTTGCTGATTTTTAGTTTTCCCAATTTATACGCCCATGAGTGGAAGTGCCCTATGCTCTCCAAGCTGTGTTTTTTAGATGTTTCAGGACACACCGTACACTTCTCCCGAGTGGCTGTTGGCAATTTACATCCCGCCCATCAGCGAAACAAGGCTCCCATTTCTCCATGGCCGGTCGTGCAGTTCTGGTTTGGACACTTTTTTCCGCATGTCCCTT